>NC_050192.1:1317500-1502500 GCF_008315115.2 Sander lucioperca | reverse complement strand
TACCAATAGATTACTTCATTTGATAGCTGTTATTTTTGTTCTCCTTTATTCAAAACCCATCATGTGAATGGAAGCATTCAGTTGCTTAAAATTCCACCATTACTCCGACACTATAGCTGCTGCGGTAGTGGGCCAATCACACATCACATTAAATCGAAGAACACTTACGTTGATTGGCAAAACCATACAGTTATTTCTTTTTTAGATCTGGTTACAAAAAGTATGAAATGCAGGTATTGTGAAAGGAAAAGTTTCAATAGTACTTATTACTGGATTATTTAGGTTGATACCTTCAAGCCCCAATAATGGGACAGCAATTTGCAATGCTGTTAAATTGGTGGCTTGAGTGCAGAAGATAGCTACCCTGGAAATCCAGAGTTCTCGCGAGAGCACAATTTGAATTAGCTCAGTGAGTCACTCTGGCATTGAGTAATCATTAACTATGCCCTTGTAGCCGAGCTGCACCAATCATGTCGGTGTATCTGATATAGGCGGGCCAGAGGTGAGCTAAACAGATGAGGACAGTTTAATCTACCAGTTAGCTCCGCTGGTAGCTAAGCGTATGGGGCTCTGGATACATCACCCCGTGTATTGTTGTGATTGGTCGTAGTGTTATCCAATTGCGTGCAGTGAGATTTTCAAATGTATGCTTGGTGCCGCCCCTCGAGTTGGGCCATTTTCATTACTCAATGCCAGACCCTTAATCTTTCTGATTTGGGTCTGGATTTCCACGCTAGAAGATGGCCACGTTACAACTAAATGTCCATGAATCAAGCCAACAATATTTCTCCATGGATATTTCTTCCCTGCCATTGCACACAGTAATAACTTAAGGTTAGCTCTAAAAAGATGATCTTCCACATAACAACTCGGTTGTAATGCTGTTAAAAGGATATGCTGGAGAACAGAGGCTCAAATGATTCTTTTTCACCTCAAATGTAATGTAGGCTACTTTTAAGACCGTAAACAGAATATCAGACAATAAAAAAATAATGTCATTTTATGATTAATTATTGCAGTTCTCTCTTTTAAACTAACTTAATGGATTGCAAGAAATCCTTGGAAAAAAGGTTAAATCCAGTTCAACAGTTCTTTAAAGTTACAGTAAATAAAAGCAATGACTATCAAGGCAGTTTGCTAGTGGTTGTTAGTGTTCCTGTAAATTAAGACCCCATTTCCGGTCACAAAGGGGATTTTGCTACTTGTCCCCTCTCTTTGTTATTGCTCTTGGCGTGTTCATTTTCTTTTTGGATTCACTGAAGCGCAGGGTAAACACAGTATTTTTGTTCCAGGTTTCACAGCCATTTACTACCAAGCTTTAGTTGTGTTTGCTCTGGAAGAACAGGGCCTGTTGCCTGGTTTCCCTCCAAATCTCACAATGCAAGACATTCAAACGCAGACAGGATTCTAGCTTGGTGTTGTGTTTCTTACAGTAATCATGCGTTAAAATGAAAGTTATAATCATATGTTGATGTTAAAAATTCACATTCCTTGTACTGTGATGAAGTTAGAGTGAGCTACAGAAAGGGAAAAACAGAATGAGGGGAAAGGGATGTGTGTTTGAAGAAGAGATTGGTGAGGGTTATTAGAAAGCCACAGTCCTTATTTGAAGGACTTGAATGCAGCCAGTTGAAGAAAGGCTCTTATTGAAATTCATGGCTTAGCACCTATAGCACTGTGGTCTGAGCAGACCAGTGAGACAGACACACAGCCAGCGTCTGACAGATTTCAATTAAAACAGCATTTACAAGAGCATGGACGGAAAAGTGGAGGGAGGTGGGTGAGAGACGGTTGAGGAAGGGTTTTTGTTTCTGTCTGGTGAGCTTGCCACTTCAGTGCTCGTAAAGAATATCTTTGACACACTTCATCATTTATTCAAGTCTGAAATTTAAGATTCTTTTGTAACCAAATGTCCTTGGTTTGGTGCAGTTTCCCAGGTTTTCAATGTTAATGGAAACCTTACATAGATAGTAGTAGGTAGTTACATGAGGTACTTATCCATAGTCAGTTACCTACAGCACTGTAAACTAGGGCTGCACGATATGAGGAAAAGCTGCGATGTGCGATAACATTGTTTAATATTGCGATGACGATATGACTTGCGATAAATATTCAAATGTGAATGTTAGCTATACTGTTCCCACGTCTTAGTGCTTTAATAGGTTCTTTGCGAACCTAAACATTGAATAGCCTATTCCCACTGAATAAAGAAATCAAATAGATAATTTTTGACATGCTTTTATTGAACAAATTACACATAAATGAGGCATTATAACTATAAGAAATTAACGTTCGACGAAAATCTTTTAAACTGACCCGTTGATCTGAAATGAAGACAGATTCAGCAACTGCACGGCCTATTTCTCTCTTAAAATGTTCTCAGAAACACATTTCGGTGAACTATTTTAGTACAATATGAGATCCTATTCTGAACGAGCTGCCATGACAGTCTGGCTGTGAATTTCCGGAGAAAAAAGAACCACGTGACGCGTTCGTCCAATCAGCTGCCAGTTTTCATTTTCTGTGAAATAATCAGACTGTTAATGGAAACAATACAGAGCAGCGCCGCCTGCTGCTATGGAGACGTATTACGCTTTGCGTCGTCTCAGTGTGTAAACTGTTTTCCCTTATTCATCGTGTCAGGCTGTCTGTTGCGATGTGTTCATCGCGCTAATTCATATCGCGATGACGATGAAAATTCGATGTATCGTTCAGCCCTACTGTAAACCCAAATGGTCAAATGAACTGTTTGGAATAAGCACTGTTACCTTAACATTTGTTAAGAAGTTGTACTTACTTAAAACTATTGAGTGCCAGTAGCGTATACTATCTTTTAGGTTTAGTAAACTCTTATGTTTTGATTAATATGAACTTTTTTACAGCTTAAGTAACCACTATTTAAAGTGATAAAGTGATATATATATATTATATGTAAATCATATATACATATATACATACATGTGTATAAATTCACAGGAACAAGCAACAAGGAATAGATTTTTGAGTACTGCTTAGTATTCAGGTTTACAGTGTAGATGGCATTTGACATGCCCCCAGTTTTTAGAAGCAGGCAGGAGTACTGGCACAGAAGCTAAGCAATGTACTGCTGTGGGTGGGGATAGCAGCTAAGCTATTTTAGACACCTAAAAAAATCTATATTAGTTTAAGTGTACGCTATACTTAGAATATTTTCACCACTTCACCTTGCTGTAAGACATTCTTTTCCGACGGGGAACACATGTACTGTACACAAAGCAGGGCCCATCACAACGCAGTGATGTAACAGCTGCTCTCTCAGCCAGTCCGCAGCAGTCTTTTCTTTCTAAAGGAAGCTGTAACTGCAGTATAAATTGTTGCTGCTTGATAGAGCGTTTGATGCTTTTTAAAAGCTTCATTTAAAATAGGCCTTTAAAGTGGAGTTCTTTATGTGTGGCTTTGTGCCTACCATACAGTCACAGTACAAACACTTGTAATTCATACATGTGTGGGCACAGACAGGCATGCACATGGTCATTAGCTGGTGTACAAACTAGGGATCGACCCATACTTGTTTTTCAAGGTCGATACCGATTTATTAGTAGTTAATCAAACCGATAACCGATTTGGAGCCGATAATAAATGAGGAACTTTCAACATACTACACAGTAGAAGAGAGTCAGATAGTGTTGTGGGCGGGACATGAAGTCAGACTCAGTGGTGCGTGAAACAGAAGCAGAGGGACAGACACAGAGCTGTAGCCGAGCCAAGGTAGTGCACTTTTTAATTCATTAACTATCTGTTTTCAGGCAAATAAAACGCAGATACAGATACTCTGCAAACTGCCAAAAAATGGCCCCGATAATCGGCTAGGGCCGAAAAAACGTGCGATGTCGGGCAGCAAGACGCTCCGCTTCTGAGTCGCTCCCGGTGTGGTATGGCACAGGACAGACGCGCCCAGTGGAACATCCGGGTGACTCCCATTCAGAATATTCTCAGAAAATAAGTGACACACTTGTACCATGTCTCAGTTCATGCACATACACATAAGGTCCATAGTTGTAGAAACATGACCGTGTCAACTCAATTAAGAAATATTTTTCACAAGTACTGTAACTAAAATCCACTATACCATAAGCAGTATATTTCAGCAAACCCTTAAAAGAAAACTTTACTGATCGTACACATCAAAGTGTGGTTCCAGGTGGGGTGCTTGGGGCGAAAAACCGTTGTATAAAGCCTTTAGTGTATCAAGAGGGAGCCGTGTGAAGTATGTGAAGTGGTGTCACTTGAGTCAGCGTCAGTTGGGTCGAAAGGTTGATAATGAAAAGAAAATTGGGGATGTGGAGTTAGAAGGAATTGAGACCTCTGTAGCTCGCTCATCTCTGCTGAAGGCTACGTTAGCCGCGTCTAGCGTAACCCACCCGACTCCGACTAAAATGCTGTTGACAGTCAAGTTGCATTGTGGGTATTGGAGGCGCCAGGTTTTGAAAAGGAATACGAATGTGAGTAATAGAAAGACAATATCTTTGTTTCTGTTAAAACGGATGAGTCTGACATTATTCCAGGAGTGCATTGGTACAGTAAATCAGCGGAGCACTTTTAACCAAATAGGAGTGGCTGCAATTTTGGGGTGACGTGTTAAATCGGCATGTAAGTTGGCAAGATCACAAATTATGTGCATATGCACACATAATATTAAAGCAGAGTCATACTTATACAGCCTGAGCAAGAAATGTTCAACTAATGCTGATATGATCATAGGTGTGCGCAATGTATTAAATGTATTGCAATGGTACTAAAGTACAGCAGCATTTAAATGTAAATTATCATTAAGGTTAGGAAACATGTTTGACCCAGTAGGTGTAACTGTTTTACTGGTAATGCTAACCGGAGTCCTAATAAATAAACAAAGGAAGGGTAACAACTTCCCTCAACTCAAAGTTGAAAATTCTTTTGGTCCAGTCTGTTGAGATTTTGCAAGACATTTAGTGGAGTCAGTTTTAGAGGATAAAGACACCACAGTAATGTGCAGGCGTTCTTCTTCAATTGTGTTTTATTAATATCATGGGGCTTTATTCATATAGTTAGTATTTGTCTACTTGTGTCAAATTATTCCAGCGCTAAACGTTGCGATTTATTTTCTTCGCAGTTGATTGAAAGTGTGAAATGTCTCTTTGTCCCTGGTGAGGAGATCAGGCTGTGAGACTGGCGTTCAGCATCACCTCATTCCTCATCCGCCTCAGAGGAGACAGGGAGGAGGGCGACTGTGAGGCTCTAAATTATCCTAAACTGTCTCCATCTCTTTCTCCGTCTGCCTCTGTCTTCCACATTCCTCTCCTCCTCCTTCAGTTTTTCTCTCTTAATCTGTCTCTGTCTTTAACTTTTTTTTTTTTGGTCTCCCATTATACTCTGCCAGCCAGACTTCTGGGGCTTTGGGGTGTAACGCTGCAAAAGTCGAAGTTGTAATAACACGGCTGTGATATGCTTGGACTTCATCTGGAGTTAGGAGAGAGAAATGTGTGGAGAGGTGGATAACGAAAGGCAGGGAAAGTGAAAGACAAAGACAGACAGACGGACAGGGGATAATAAAAGAGACAGAGGAGAGGCAGTGTCCTTGGGGCTGTTATGGGCCATGAAGACACGTCTCGGTGCTTCAGTAGTTGTGAACCTGCTGACCTCCAGTCCAAACACAGCTCCGCACCGAGCTGGAAAGAAGAAACGTCAACCTTCTCTCTCCCTTTCCGTTGGTAACTGAGGAATTGCAATCAAAAGTGACATAAACACCACTTTAGTGTAAAGACGCACGCAGATGTTTGCATCTTCAGACCAAAAATGACTCCAATCAAAAATACTTTACATTCTAGACGACCATTTCCAAAACATACCATATCTTTTTCCATTCATTTTAGACAGCCACTGATTTCAGTTCATTTCAGTAAACTAATTTCCTTATTTCTTTTAATTTTCTTATGACTTGTACGATCAACCACATGTATGGTTGCCCTTTTCGACTCGGTTGTAGGCATGTTGCTGCATCTCCAGACCTCAATGAATTGGAATTTTCACGGACTACCAGGTAATGTAGTACTGTGCTGAACAGTAATGGCCAAAATGTGTTTGTACTAAAGCACTGGTATGATCCTTTAATTTGTCGTTGGTGGGAAAGTCAAATGCTCTGCAATATTGGTGTTTGGAAGTAAAAACTTAAAAGCTTTTATAAAATGGGTAAGGGTGAATAAGTAGTGTGTGTTACAGAAAGCAGGGAAAATGTTTTAACTATTTAAAAAAAATCTCACATATTCATTTCAATTTTGCGATTTAGTGAACAGAACCAGCGTTTTCGTTCACAAAAAAGTCCCTCAGGATATGTTCAAGTTGTAAAGGAGTCTTGCAGAAATGATGCACAATAAGGAATTGTCTCGCAGGAAGTTTTTGTGCAATGCATCACTTGTCAGTCACTTTAATATTAGCTTCATTTGTATAGTGACTACGTGGTCTCTGCCTGTCTCTCTCTGTGTATCAGCAGCTCAACGCTGACGTTGAGCTAAACAGAGCTCGACATCAGATCTGGCTCACTATGTATCCAGGGACCCATGTGGGTTATTCGGGTCTGACAAGTAAACGTGTCAGTGAGCCGCCGGCTTTCCCTCTAACCCTCCCTGCCCTGTCACGTCGGACACGTTGAGAGGCCACAGTTCCTATTTGTTGTTTTAGGCCCGATTGTGCGGAGTCCCAGGCCTGTGTCCACCTTCTCCCTCTGCTTCAGTTTATTTGACTTCTCCTAGGTTTAAATTGATTGTAGACACTCTGCTTTCTTATGAGTTTAGTTTTCAAAAAGGGTCAATGCATGCTTTGGCAAACTGTTTAAAGTTTTTTTTACCTCCTGGCTTCACTGCCCTGCTAGTCTTCTGGGTTGTTACAGGGTCCAGATTTGGCTGTGCATTAAAGGTGCAGTAGGTAAGCCTTATAAAACTAACTTTCTGTCATATTTACTGAAACTGACCCTATGTTCTAGTAGAACTACATGAAGCAGGTAATTAAAAAAAAAATCTGGCTCCTCTGGTACCACAGCTCCCTGTTCAGATGCACCAATCAGGGCCAGGGGGGGGTGTCTAACTGTGTGTTAATCACTGCTCATGCACACGCATTCATTCTCCCTTGTGGTGATAGGGGCTTAGGAGACCGTTTTGGGCTTTAGCGGAAAGGGGGGAGGGACTGGGAAGTTGTCGATGTTAAATTTTTTTGGCTAAGTCCTGGATCTTCACAGTCCTCCCTACGGCACCTTTAACACCTGCCTACACTGAACAGTAACTGAAATATATTGTCTGAATTATATAATGTTGAACAAGGGGACAGCTTTAGTTTGATCTTTTGTTAATCATGTAAATGCACACTTTCCTTTGGCTCCTTTGATTTGGGACTTTGATGGAATGGTCCTTTTGGGAGTGGACAGCTAGAATGGCAGTGTCTAAGAATGGACTTGTTGTTTGTGAAGGGGACTCTCTAGAAGGAATGGCACCCTAATGAGGTACTTGAAGCACTCTGGGCCCCATGAAGGGACATTATTCACCATGGTGACCGGAGAAGGGGTGTGTCTTTGAACCAAATCTAGACGAAGTTCAGTGAGTGCTAGCACATTAATGCAAATCCTAAAGAGTACCGATTGGGATTGGGATTCACAATTAGTTCTTTGAATTTGAAAAATGTGCTACTTATGACAACTTAAATCTTCCACATGGTGCTTGGGTGTTTGGAGAGCATCCTCAATACAGCTACGGCTATATCTAGAAAGCATTCAGAAAGTACATAAGGCTGCACGGTCCTCTAAATGTGTTATTTTAATAAATATTTAGAAGATTCACATTTCCATTTGGATTCTAATCTGCAGCTAAATAAACATAGTGATGGACTATCATGAATTTTAGAATACCTAAAGTCTTGGAATAATGGGGCTTTGCAAAATATAAATTGTGCAAACTTTACAGACAGACTGAGTTGTGGCTCAGTTCATTGGTCAGCAACATTTTGTTTGTTGCACTTGACACATTGCATTCAAGACTGACATTGATGTTTAATGTCAAATAAGCCTTTGCTTTCACTAAACATTTTTTGTCTTGAAAATATATGTTATCAAATATATGTTACCAAATTTTATATATATATATATATATATATATATATATATATATATATATATATATATATATATATATAATTTGGTGAAGATCAGATAAACTTTGTAGGAGTGTTAAAAAAACAAAACTGATGGGATGGTCTCTTACATCACACAGTTCAGGAGTTATGGTGGGTGTATACGCGATGCAATGGGATAACAGCAGTCCTGTAATGCAACAATGGGTTTGTCAGTGGGTTCGCAATTAAGGTGTCTTTGCTAAATGTTTTGTTAGTGAAAAGGGCAACTTATAACTTATGTTGTCTTCACTACCAACAGTCATTGGAAGCTTGTAGGAGCTCATGCTGACCAATCACAGTTCTTGTTGTCTCCATGTGGTATCTCTGTAGATGCTGTAGTTACCTTCTACCAAATGTCGTTGAAATCTATTAAGTAGTTTCTGTGCCATTTAAAAGTGGTCCATTATGCATTGATATGTGTGTTTGTAACTGGATTTAAAGTTTGGTTAAGCTTCAGCATTGAAAAAGACTTCGTTCGGACTTAAATGTATTTATAATTATCACTTTTATTATTTGCATTTTAGGATATCATGTTTATTTTGGTCACAAGACCAGGCTCCAATACCAAATCAAATAAGTGAAGCTGAAACTTCTAACTTCTAAATCTCCCAGCTACCTACACTACAGCTCTTGCACTAACTTAACCATCAGCGCTAGAGCTGCAAACCACCAAAGAATGATGTTGGGAACTGAGCTGCAGCCAGCACAACATTAATAATGGAGTCTTAGGCTAATATGATCTCTTTTTGTATTTCACATCTACTGTATGTCAGTGTTTCACCTCACATCTTGAAGAGAGCATGGCTCTCCTGTCACACTAGTGAACCTCGAGAAACTTTGGCAAAGAACAGAAGACAAAACGATGTCTTGGCAACAGGGGCGTCCTTTTAAGGGAATTCATTTTGTTGTGGTGGAGGTCTATTTTGTCTGTCCTTGAGGAGACAGATTCCCCCCTGGCCTGTTTCTTGCCTGATACTCCCATTTCACAATAATAAAGACTACTCTGAAAAGTCACAAAGAAGTGCGTTGATGAAGCTCGGTCACACGATTTGATTGATTGGTATGAGGAGCAAAGTTGTTCCCACAAGGTTGTCAGTTGACATCATTGAGCAGTGTATCAATCAAACGATGTGAGTGTTAAGGAGGCTACTAACCCTATGGGGCCGATGACGTCGTAGACCACATCAAATGATACCTTTTATGTCATATTCAGTGTCTCCAGATCAATGCGGTGTACAGACGTACGACAAACGTAGGCCTCCCGGAGCTTTGTAATCCAACTGGAACTGCAGTGTTTTTTTCGGCGCATTTGTACAATAAATTCACACATCTCATATTAAGCGAAACAAGGTATCTTCAGCTTCCCCGTTAAAAAGAGTGTCAATGTAATAAATAATGTGTAGATTCTCATTTGCGCATTAGGATAGTATAGTAAGACGTGCGCCCAGGGCGCATTTAGCATAGATGAATAGTCTTTATTCTTCTTTATTCTTATCTGTTCTCTATGTGATTTTAATACATTGCTGTAAGATTCAATTTCCATTTAGTTTTTGTCTTTTGTCTTTATCATCATATAACAATGTATACATTCATGTGCCATCCCTGCAGCATACATATCCTTACAGGATATATCTATAACTTCATTGTGCATTACAATGGAAGTACATTGCCCGGATAAAGCCTGACATATCGGGTAGAAGAATATGTGCACGGCATTTACTATATCACAGGTACGTGCTAGCATGTTTGCCCACCGGTTATAGAAAAAGCTTATTATGGCGGGCAAGATAAAGACACAGATGAAACAATTGCTGCTGGCCAGTTTTCCATCGTAGACGGATCACCAGAAACATTCGCTGGCAACAACAGATGGAGAACCAACATTTCGGGACCGATTGTTGGGGATTTCTATGGACGAAGTAAGACCTTTCTCCTGAAGTAAGGTCCAGCAATGCGAGACTACATGGTCGAGGTTATACAAGCATTATTTCACAATGAAACCAGGCAACCCAAATATTGAATGAAATGGCTTAGGCCACAGAGGGTTAAATAAAAGGTCATTTTAAAAGAAAACATGTCTAAAACTTTGATCAGCTTGGAGTGTAATGAAGCTGTAAACAGAAACCATCTTTTGCGAGTGAGGAAATTTGATTGTGCCATGACGGGCAGACATCCGCACACTCCTAAACTAACTTTTCCAGTTCTTCCCAGAGCTCATGATATCTTTGGCTGCCTTCTCCTTCCCTACTCGCCTCTCTGGAGAGCATTGGCCGTCTGCCTCCTTGCTTCCTCCCCTAGCTGATGAAGATTTAAAACACTGGCCTATTTCAGATATTATTGCCACAGTGTGCTCTACAAATCACCAGGATGGGAGACCACATCAAACAGGCTTGGGTGAAGGAACGAAGGCATGGAGGGATCAGGCAAGTGGGAGGAGGCACGGCTGTGTCAGTGCTGACAAGAAGAAGCCTCTGATGAGTGACAGCCGAAAACATGGGCTAATCAGAGTCATACATTAAGACGCAGGGCTTAATTTGTGCTGATGAAGAAGAGGAAATGTGTCTGGATTTTTATGTCACCGTTTTTGCAGTTAGGAAAGAAATGGTTAGATGACAGTTGGCTGTTCAGCCAGAGTATCGTGCTCACTGTCACAGACAACACAGAAACTCTGCTGTAAGACTCAACTCATCCTCTCTACTCCACCATAAAGTTGTTTTTTCTTGCGGTAGCATAAAGGCATTGCAACTTGCATTTCGTTGTACAACCCTGTATTATTCACTGACATTACCTGAACCTTGAACCTTGAAATTGTCACAGTAAAATAATGCTTTAGGGAATGACTATGTTCACACAACGGGTGCATTTCAGTTTGTTGTGTGCCTGTGGTTCCAGCTTTGTCAAACTTGTCGGAACAGACATCATCAACAATGTCGTTTGGTCACTGTCGATCAAAACCACACCCACACAGTCCTGATGAAGCAGTCATTTTGGAGTATTACATTCTCAACGAATCATAACTGAAGATGTGTTTTTATTTTTTGTCTCCTGTTGCTTATTTAGTCATGAATATTCCATTTTATTGAGTAAATCTTGTTGTGTGCCAGTGAAAATGACGACTTGTTGGCTGAGTTCACTTCTGTACAATCAGACAAAGGTTCCATAGCTCTCTGTTCCTGTGTCTCTGTCCCCCTTCACAGATGGGATGAACTGCATGAACAAGGAACACGGCTGTGCCCACATCTGCAGAGAAGCTCCAGGCAAAGGCGGGGTGTCGTGCGAGTGCCGTCCTGGCTTTGAGCTGGCCATCAACCTGAAAGACTGTACATGTACGTATCACACCTGACTTCAGTGCTACCCCACATTAACACACACACACACACACACACACACACATACACACACACACACACACACACACACACGACTGTGCTTTTAGGTCAAGCTTTAGTCCCCGCTTCACGTGTCGGCTTGGTTCACATTTATTCATATTAAATGAGCAGGTCAGACCCTCGATGTCTTTATCAGTCCTTCCAGAAAAATGCAAGTTTTTTTGTGATTGTTGCAGGCAAAAATCCTTGATTATGCGGCATGTTTTCTTAAAAAATGCAAAATTTATGCAATTTTATGCGATGAAATTGCGGGAACTTGCAAAAACTGCGGTTTCATCATGGCTTCATCGCGGGGTTTGCAGCTTTTTGATGATGTTCACGTCGCATAATTATGTCACTTCATAACGTTCCCATGGCAACAGGGGAAAATGGCTGCTCTTGTGTGAAGTAAACGCAACATTTTTCAACTTTCTGCTAAGATATATGTGACTTTTTTTGCAACAAAAATGCGGGGATTATGAAATCATGCAAGCCCAGAATATTTTGCGTGGAAATCGTCAATTTAATACGGCGAAAGTGCGACGTATTTGAAAAAATGCGGCCCCTGCATAAATATGCGGACTTTGGCTGATTATGCATTGAATTATGCGATCGCATGATCACGTTTTTCTGGAGGGACTGAAACTTTATACCCTACATGTAGTCAAATGCACTTTTGCGCCACGCTTTCCGTCATCTGTTAATCTTCTGCCTTGTCACTTCATTTAACAAGTCACATGGCAGCAAGGTATTAACACTTTGTTTCCTAGACTTGATTTTATAGAGGTTACGTACTGGTGTGATGAAGGCTCTAAACTGTTCCTGTAATAAACATCTGTAATAGCAATGATGGACAAGTTCCAGTAGGCCTTCAGCGGTAAAATATGAGGGTGGACATTTAATACCAAAATCAGTAAAGCGTTTCAGGCCAAGTTGAAGGTGCTGACGGATTCAGTAGACTCCCCCCTCGCCACTCCATCCCCTTTTTCTCACTCTTCACGCCGAGTGCCTGCAGCCATGGAATTTAGGGCTGCTGTTTCTGGGGGGGGGGAATGAGCTTTTAGTTACACTTTGTTTGGCAACACATCTTGTTCTACACTCAGACGGTGAGAGTGTGAAGATTGTGAAAGCCTCTGAAAGGCTCTGATGCGTCCCCCGCTGTGGTAATATTTCATTAGTGGCGAGGAACCCAGTGCTGTGTCGGCCTGTTGAGCATGGCGGCACAGGACGGTAGTAAACAAGTGATGAAAGAAATGCTAGTTATGTCCACACACACACTTCCCCTTCCTTCTCCTCTCATGTCCTCTCTGTTCATGTTCACCTCTCTCCTCCATTTTCTTGTTCTGTCTCCCCATATCTTCTACCTCCTTCACTCTCTAGCTCATCCTTTCTCCTTTTTTCTCTCATCTCTACCCTCCTCTTGTCTCCTCTTTCTTCTCCTTATCCTCTCTTCTTTCTTCTCCTTAAAGTTACCATAAGGTCTAAAATTGGTCCACGTTAGGGAACTGCACATTTTAGCAAAAGCTTCTGAAAAAGTGTATCTGCGCTTACTTTCCCTTTTCACCTCAAGAGCTGCGAAGATTAGAGAAATTAGGAGGTTAAAATTTTGGACGAATCACAAACATCTCTCATAGTTAGTGTTTGACAAACCAATTCTGTTTATTATGGCAAGCTCCATCCCAAGAGTTTGTGGCCCATTAAAAAGTTCTACTTAGCTGGCTGTTTCAGGGCCAAGTTGAAACCTGGTTTCTCTGCTGGATAACGGCTAAGGGTTGTGAGTTCTCTAAAAAGCTCTAAAAAAAAAAGAGAGGTCCCGCAGCGGTGAAATCTCGTCTTTCTCACGTTTTCCATCTCCCACCTTCTCTTTATCTCTCACCCACGAGTGCATTATCTCTCTCAGTCTTCCACATCTTTTCTTATCCCTTGTGTTCACATTCTTTCAATTTGTTTTTCTTTCTCAAGAAATGAGTTAGAATAAGAAACCTTTTGTCTTTCCCTCTACCTTCTCCGCTTTAGGCCCCTCTTGACATAAAGTTTTCCCCGCAAGTCAGGAACTTTTTTGAGAACCCATTTTCAAACACAGGAACCCAGTCTGAGTTTATGTGGGACGACGGTCCCCCAACCTTACCAAAGTAATCATTTGAACCCAAACCAGGATCTTTTCCTAACCCTTACCAACAGAAAGGTAGCCACACTTAGCATTTTTTTCTCCTTACCTGAAGCAGGGTTTCCGCAGGGTCTTAAAAAGTCTAAAATTTCTAAATCAAAATTTTAGGCCTTAAAGAAAGGAAAAATGGAGCGGGCTTTCCTTTCTAAACAGTGGAAATGTAACACGCATTTTCCATGAGTGTCCGAAATCTCATTTGGTGGTTCCCTATATAGTTCACTATTTAATAAACACTATACAGTGAATAGTGAGTGAGTGAGTGAGGGGAACGGTTTCCGACACAGCTAATGAGGACGCTTCCTTCTGTGCGCTAACACGTTTGACGGGTGTTGTGCAGTAGAAAGAAAATAGTTCCAACGTGAATGTTCACAACCAGGTCTGTGGACCTTTTTTTGAGTAACTGGGTCATGGTTTCTGGAAAGAAAAAATTGCTGTTACAAACAATATAATCTTCACTTTATATAGAATATGATAGGAATTTCCACAGAATTTTAGATAAACACCGTGAACACGTTTCTCCATCTTCTTCTTCTCCCATCTTTATGCTTCCTTCTCCCTCTTTTGTTACCCCTCTCTCTCCATCTAAATCTCCCCTACTCCTCTTCCTTTCGTTCTCATTTTCCTTCTCTCCCTCTTCTTCTTGCTGATTCGTCGTGCTCTGTATTCTACTCTTTTCTCCTCTTTCTTCTACTCCTGTTTTCTTTCCCTCTCGATTTATCACTCTCACCTTTTCTCCCTTTATCTCTCTGTCTATCATTCATCATACTCTCATTCTCCTTCTCTTTCTGTCTCACTCTTCATCCGTCAAGCCGTTTATATCCATCCACACATCATTTTGCATCTTTAATCCTGAACAGTATAAATATCCCTCTGGGTCTTCCTGTATTGTTCCCGTATGAGCTAAATAAAGAATTAGTATATAACGTATATAATGTATAATATACAAGCCAGCGGTAAGACTTGAATGTATGTGTGTGTGTGTGTGTGTGTGTGTGTGTGTGTTGTCCTCAGTGACGTGCAACTATGGAAACGGCGGTTGCCAGCACACATGTGATGACACAGACACAGGGCCGGTGTGTGGCTGCCACCAGAAGTACGCCCTGCACACAGACAGCAAGACCTGCATCGGTGAGTGACAACCAAGATGACTTATCCGATCTCTCACACACACACACACACACACACACACACACACACACACACACACACACACACATATATACCCTAACGCCCTCGCAGCTATTTGAAGAAAAGTAAAAAACAGAAACACAATGAGGAAGTGTGTTGGGGGGTTTGGGACAAGAGGTGGTGAGTTAGCAGATAGATAATCTCCGAGCTCCCCAACATTTCTTCTCCCCTTCCCTTGACAAAAAAAAAAGGTTAATCTACCCTGATTTATCAACAGAACAATCCACACTCACAGTTAATGACATAACATTTCTCATAAGTGACTTGTTTAATTCCAGGCAACTATCAGATTACTTCTCGAGTTTCATGCTTTTCTCCATATCTTATGTCGTGTTCACACCAAATGCGAAGCAACTTTTCATACGGTGCGATTACATGCAAAGACATTGTAAGGACACGAATAGATGCACATTTTGTCGGTGCTGCAGTGTCGCGAAAGCCTATCAGCGGTGACATTCTCCTGCATAGCATAGCCCTGATCGATCCAAACTCCATTCAGAAAACAAGCATTTTAAAAGTTGTTTGCAGACAGACCTGACAAAGCATGATTTCAGACTTTTTACAAATCTGAGTCATGATGTAGTTATTTCAGCCTGCTTTTGATCTGTTTGTTGAAAATAAATCACTGCAAAATCTGCGTTGGAAGCGGCAGTCATCGAGACGGGATTCCAGAAGAATGCGGTGAAATTCACCAAGCTGTCTGCACCTCCGGATGACGTCGTGGATCCAGACACGACGTTGTTTGGTTTTTGACCGAATCTGGTGCTTCCGCAATAGGTACAAGGCAGCAGTAGTGGTAAGTTCGGTAGTTCAGTGCTTGATGACGGTAAGAAATGTTGGTATCTACACCGGCGCGTCTTATGCAAGTAACGCACATAAATACAAATGATGTATGAATGAAATATGACGCTGCTGTCAAACAAGTAACGGCAGGCGAAAATCTGCTGTGAACACAGCATTACAGTGCATGCCCACTGTACGTGACCAATTTGTTTAAACTCGCGTCCGCCCTGCCCCGCTGGTCGCTTGTGGGCGTCGGTGGAAATGACAAGCTCGACTAATCACATGTTTCAACTACAGCGTACAGTAGGTCCTCGTTAGCTCATCTCTGCTGCTTGTTTACCCACCGGATTCACCAACAACATCTGCCACATTTCCTCCAATCAGCATTTCTAAGAAAGACATCTCCCTAATTTACCGACATGAGTCTGTTGAGAGAGAAGTCTGCTGTGCGTCAGGTGCAAAATAGGAATGATACATGCGTCGGTGTACAAAGTCAATTGCGCTGGGTGCAAGATAGGGCCCTAAATGTCTTAACATGAATCCAACATATTATTAGCAAATATAAATTCAATTCAATTTCAATTCAATTTTATTTATAGTATCAACTCATAACAGGAGTGATCTCAAGACACTTTACAGATAGAATAGGTCTAGACCACACTCCAGTAACTCCAACAATTCTAGTAATTCCCCAAGAGCAATTAGTGTGACAGTAGCGAGGAAAAATCTTTTAGGCAGAAACCTCGGTGGTGAGGAAAACTTACTGCGAGGCATAGCAGGGCGTAGCAGGACACTGCAGGACATAGCAGGGCACTGCAGGGCGCCTAACAGGACCACGGCGATAGCGGCAACCATGATTTAGGTGCTACCCCAATCCAGGGAAAACTGCGGGGCGAGAAAACATAAGGACTCTGGGGAATAAGCTCCCCAGAGCTAGGTTAGTAACAAGCATTTGCCCACAGATTAAAAGAGAGAGGAGAGAGGAGCTCAGTGTGTCAAAGAAAGGAAGTCCCCCGGCAGTCTAAAACTATGACAGCATAACTAAGAGCTGCAGAGAAGCAGAGACAGGGAGGGGGCGCGCCATGACTGTGGCTACACACCCTCCCCCGCCGGTCTAGGCAAACGCTGCAACTCCTCACTCCCTAAATATAAGTCACACTGGTTGTAGTTTGAGTATTTTGGCCTCAAGGGCCTGTAATCTATGGAGCATTAAGGTATGGATCATTTGTGCACACTAATTTGTACAGTCACATTAATCCTTCCCATCCATATGATTTCCATATGAATATATTTTATATCATGTTAATTAAATGAAATTATTAAAATATGTATTCAATAACTGTACAATGAAGTATTTTTGAGCTTGACTTCACCACACAACAGACTGAATGGGTTATATACATGAACGTTTGCAGTGATTGGCTGCGAGCAAAACAGTACAAATAGTGATTTCTTTTCTAGATCTGGGTACAAAAAGAATCGAATGCAGGTATCGTTTGACTGGAGATGTTTCGATACTACTTGGTACTAGGTTATTTCGGTACCTAAAAGGTATTGAGTCCCGATGTTGGTTTCATGTGTCCCCGCCCTTGGACACTCTTCCTCATACAATTTTGATGCTACATTGAACATTGCTTCAGAACTTTGTTTTCTTTTGCTGGCCAGCTTTGACTGATAGCTGCTCAAATGTTCCTGTGTAATGCAGTACAAAATAAACAAAGTGGTCAGGTCACGCACAATCTATTTGAGCTTGGGTTGAATACATTTTTATGTTGATATTGGAATCTGGTATGTAGATGTATTTAACATTTTGGCTGTTGAACACAATGGTGTGTTTTCTGTTCTTTCACTTTGTGTCGGAATTATTCATTTGAAAGTATAAAATGAATAAACTGTGTGCAAAATGTATCAAAAAAATGTACATCTAGTCCGTACTGGGCTCAGCTAATAGCAATAGTTAATGACAACACATCTCTTAACGCATGACACATGGCTTGTCTAAAACGCTAGTGCAACAATATAACATTTAAGGTCATTTTTAAGACGCGGACCAACACTGTAACACTCTGTGTAGGCATACATAAAGGAGTTTCTTTGAACTCTGAGGTAACTGCTCTTCTTCAGTTGTGTTCATTTGGATAGATGACACCTTAAAGTGCTCATTTTATGCTCATTTTCAGGTTCATAATTGTATTTAGAGGTTGTACCAGAATAGGTTTATGTGGTTTAATTTTCAGAAAACACCATATATTTGTTGTACTGCACATTGCTGCAGCTCCTCTTTTCACCCTGTGTGTTGAGCTCTCTGTTTTAGCTACAGAGTGAGACATCTCACTTCTGTCCCATCTTTGTTGGGAGTCGCACATGCTCAGTAGCTAGGTAAGGACTACTAGCCAGTCAGAAGCAGAGTATGAGGGCGTGTCCTGACAGTACCTAGGTAAGGACTACCAGCCAGTCAGAAGCAGAGTATGAGGGCGTGCCCTGACAGTACCTAGGTAAGGACTACTAGCCAGTCAGAAGCAGAGTATGAGGGCGTGCCCTGACAGTACCTAGGTAAGGACTACTAGCCAGTCAGAAGCAGAGTATGAGGGCGTGCCATGCTAGCAGCTAGGTGAGCATTATAACGTGTGTTCCAAAGTGACCACGTTTGTCTCTGAAGTAAAGGCTGGACTACAATAGAGCTGTTTGGAGCAGTTAGTGAACAGTGTTTTCTGTTGGAGATGGTAAGTCCCTTTGGGGTGGACTTTGGCCTTTTTCACTTTGTAAACCTATAACATACACAAAAAAGATACATAACACAATAAAGGAAAGGGAAAAAGCCAAAAAGCAGAATATGAGCACTTTAAAAAAGGAAGGTCTCTGTCCTTCTTTAAAAGAACTGCCATGATGTGGTTTGTCACGAGTCAGCACACAATCCAAATCAATTTTAGAAAACTCCCCCAAAATCCAGGATTCATGGGTATAATTTGGTTGATGTTGACATCTGATAGCCAGCAGTTCATCACACTCGGAAGGTTTAGCGTGACAAAATGAACCGAGACCAAACCACAGTCTGGACTAAAGTCTTATTTGGCCGTATTCGCAATTATTTCACCAGAAAAAGGTGTTGGGAGTCCGTGTGACTTTTGTTTACAAGTTGTGGTTCATTTGTAATTGGGCAGCATAAACCTTAATGAACCAAATAAAAAGGATCAAGTAAACTTTCCCATGTGGTTTAAACTAAAGAAAACAAAGTGTAAGGGTGTTTAACACATTGTTACATGTAAAATTGGGAGATTATAACCACCTGCACGACTACAAGACACATCAAGTTTTCACAGTCCTGACTGTGAATTGAGAAACTTCTCAGAATGATGTTGCTGACAACACACATGGACACACAATTCTGATGTCATCATTACGTGCTGCCCTTCCTGCTGTGTCCGTACACTGGAAACAACTCTCTGTATCTCTCTCTCTCTCTCTCTCTCTCTCTCTCTGTCTGTCTTCCTTCCTCTGTCCCTCTCTCTCTCACCCTCACCGCTCACGCAGATTGACGTGCTGCTTTTCAGCAGCACAAGGTTTTGACTGCCAATAACCCCTTTTTCTTTCCAGTTGCATTGAAGAAGTGAAGCACACCATCAAGCAAAGGCTGCGAAGAGGAAGCAGAATGAGAGAGAGAGAGAGAGAGAGAGAGAGAGAGAGAGAGAGAGAGTGGGAACCCTCCTCTCCCTCCTTTCCCAATGTCTTGTGTCTTTTCTCTCTGTCTGTCTCTCTTCATACTTTGACAAGAGAAAGGACCTCTGTGTCTCTGGTCTGGGTATCCCAACCGCTCTATGGACCTACCTTTAATTCCCACCCCCACCCCCACCCCCCCCCACCCCCATCCCTTTTACCCTGTCTATGTAGCGCTGTCCCTCTGCTCCTCCTTTCTCCTCCCTCCTCCTTCTCCTGCTGCTTTCTGGCGATAGTACCTGATTGCCTGTCTTGTCTGAGCATCCATGTTAAACCCACATCAGGTGGATTTAAAGGATTAATCCTCAGTGCACAAGAGGAAAGAGTGACTCTGGGTGTGGGGGGGTGGGGGGGATGGGTCAGGGGCCACGTGTTAGACTCTGTGGTTAAAAAATGGACATCTCAATTGCAGCCTGATCTTAGTTAAAGCTCCCCCGAAAGCAAACCTAACATCCTCCACCTCTCTCTCTACCTCCTCATCCTCCGCCTCCTCACAAGTCCCAAACAAAAAAGGCAAGCGACTCGTCGAAAACCACAAACCTGCCAACGTAATGACCTCCATGCCTCATCCCCATCCATCAGCCCCTTTTCTCGCTCCATTCACCTTTTAATAGAGAGGCAGGGACTTGCACCGCTCACCCTTCTTTCTACTGCATGTGTCCACTCACATGTGCCACAATGTCTGCCACTGACTCTTTCACTAATCATTCTGTCCGTCCATCTGTCTGTTTGTTTGTCTGCCTGCCTGCTGCATGGTAGAGCCTGCACTGCATTTGTACAGTTTCCTTTTTTTTTTTTTCATTTTCCCTTTTTAAATTGGTAAATTGGTAAATTGATTTTTTTTTTTTTATTGTTATTGTTTTTAGTGGCCCTGGTCCTTCTGTTTCCTTCCAGTGCATTGGTTTCTCATTCTCCTCCTAGCTGTAGTAGTGCGAGTGGTTTAACTCCCCCCCCCCCTCGTCCGGTTCAGGTCTGGCTCTCTAAAACACTCCCCTCTCTGTGGGCCTCCGACCACTGCTAGCCCCATAGACTCTTCAGGAGCGAGTGTCAGGGACTCCTCTCTTCCCACCCCTTCTCAACCTGTCTTACACATTTAGCCCACACACACACACACACACACTCTATATTTTATCTCCCTCTCTGACAGATTTTTTCACACACTTAAGAAAGCAGACACTCAAAAGCACGCAGACTGGTATGCACAAGCTCTCGATTCAACAATCGCACACACATACATTCACACAGCCACATTTCACCCGTTAGCTGAGCACCAGAAAGCCTCCATTCATCGCTGAGTGTACTTCAGAGAGTCCTCCACTTTGTCCATCAAGCGCCTGAGAGGAGAGAGAGAAAACACTAGTGGGCCAGGGCCGGGGAATGGAAGGGACATTAATTACCCCCATATCCACATCCCCAACCCCCCCACCACCACCCACAGGACTGTGTGTATACATCAAAGCCCAGCCCTATAGCGGCAAGTGGCGTCCATTCCCAGAGAGATGCTCATTCAGGCCCTGATGACTCAGGCCCAATGAAAAGCCGCCTCCCTCCCCAACACATGCATGCCATCTTAACAGCGATTGCACCCACTTCTTCAAGTATCGCCGCGGCCACCTTCCTCCCTCTCCTCACCCTCCACCCCCCCACCCAGCTCTGCTACCCAGCTTTGGGAATGTGGTTTTTCCAGCGTTGACTGTTAACGCCAGGTGTGATGTGTTCCATAGACAAACAGGCAACCAGCGCTGCCCCCAGACTACCTCCTCCTGCTTTTTATTTTCCTCTGCATGCCTTCCCTACACTCCCCCTTCAAACTCCATTTCTCAGCGTGTGCACCCTTCTTTCCCTCATACCCTGCTCGCAGCGTGGGCCGTGATGGAACTGATTCTGTCTGTCCTCATCCTTCTCTCCCTTGCTCTCTTTCCCTACTCTGTCCACCGTTCCCTCTCCATCATCTCGTCATTGCTCGGTCCTTCGAACACCTCTCCTCTGCTGTTTGACCTCTCGTCCTCCTCCCCTGCACCGCCCTTCTCCTCTTTCCTGTTGTCACCGTCACCCCCTTTTCCTTTGCTTCTGTCTCTGTGCCCACGTTTAAGGCAGCTTGTCTTGGAAATGTTGGACATGTGTCCTCACCTCCCTCTCTTTCTCGTCTTCCTCCTCCATCCTAACGCAAGGGAATCATTGCTGACAAAGTGTGGCTGTTTGATATGGAAGACAGAAACTCCATCGGCGACAACGGCAATGTCAACACGAGAATTAAAATCCCTCTTAACGTTCCCCCCCAACCCCATTCCATCCCCAAAACCTCTCACCTCTAACCAGCTTTTTTCATATATAAGCCCTGAACCTCCCTCCCCTCCCTACCTACCTACCTACCTACCTACTTACCTACCTACCTTCCTACCGCTTCATTTTGTAAGCTACACACCGATACTGATCATTTCATTTATTTTGTTTTGTTTGCTCTGGGGGATTTATCATTTGTTTGGGGATTAACACTCTAACAGGGATTTTGGCGCTTCTTCATCGCTTCTTGCTTCTTGGCTTTGGTTTTTTGCTCAAACGCCAAGAGGGGCTGAAGGTCTGGTCATTTGGGCTTCTCATTAACCTGCTGCTCACTGTTTGTCCCCTTGTCACTTGTGTTTTAGAGAAAGATGAGGCTGCAATTGAGAGCTCTGAGTTCAATGCCACGTCAGTAGCTGATGTGGACAAGCGGGTGAAACGGCGGCTACTTATGGGTAACTCTTTTCTTCCTCTTTCTATGTGTTGCCATGGCGCTTGTGCTTGTATCCCCGACTCCACTCTTCTCCGTTCCTCCTCGTCCTCCTCTCTCTGTCTTTACTTTGTTTATCTTTTTTTATTTTTATTTTTTGTAAACCTTTGATGCCCACTGTGTCTCCCACAGTCAGTTTTGTGGCAACTGTATCTAACGTGATGAAAACGGAGTGAAAGAGGTGGCTGTTTTCCCTTAACACCGGTCCTCCCCAACTCTACCTACCAAATCCCAGGATGGCTCCAAGGTTTTCTCAGTGAATAACATTTACTTTCCCAGTTGCACCTTACTCCAAATGGTTTGCGTCCCATTCCCCCTCATGTTTGATTACCCATGTTGCAAACAAAAGAGATTGTGGCCCAGACTTGCCCCACAGATCTATTTTTGCACTGTACTTGGCAAAATAAACCTAAAAACCACAATCCTCAGAAGGGTCAGTAAAGGCAAGAAAAAAACCCAGCTCCCATGATATCCTTAGACATCCAAGTACTTTCTACTTAGTGAATCATTTGTTAGGCTTTGTGTGGAGACTGGACAAGCCTGTGACCAAATGGATTGTTGCTCCCAAAACTTTCATTCTATGAGACTTTTATCATCAAATATGTCTTTTAAAATGGCATATCAGTCTGTTCTTTAGGTTTTGATTGCAAGTAAAACATGGGACGAAAATAGTCAAATATTGCTTTTTCTCTGGTGGGCACATGAAATGCTCTAAAAAAAGCCCTGGGCATCCTTGGACCACATTTTAAGAAGCACTGGTCAAACATGATCCAATCTGTTTTTAGATTGGTCTTTGGGTGTTCAGTTCCTGCTATAAATACCAAGTAATGGCTATTGATGTAAATTAGGATATCAAAGACTTGATGACATGATTTGGTTTCCACGAAGGCGTATTAGGGCCATTGTATTTAAATAATAATAATTATGGAGCCCGGGAAAGGGGTGATTTTCCAAGAAAAAATTAGACACATTCGTACATTTTCGAGAAAAAAACTTGCAAATGCTCTGAGGTTAAAAAGGAACTACATCGCTTTACCTTGCAAGTTTGGATCAACCTCATCACAACACAGATGCCACTGCGTGCCGTGTTTTATGCCTGCATTGGATGATCAAATTATACTTTGCAATCGGATTTAGCAATAAGGAAATACTCGTGATTTTAGCCCGGAATTACCTTTTAACCACGTTATCAATAAGCTTCTGGACTTTAAAGAGACATTGCGTATTCAGAAGAATGCAATGGGCAGATGCACGGATATCGCTGGTTACATCTAGGGGCAATTCAAATGGGATTGTGATACAGCAGACACAATACAGATCATCAACTTAATTGATCCTCAAGGTGTGGAGTCTCAGTCGCTGGCAGCTACAACACTAAAGGGCCAAATGTAATTTGATGAGGTCATCCACTGCAGGCATGACACACAGCAAGCAGCGGCATCTGTGTTGTGATCAGCTTGATCCAACTTTGCAAAGTAATGTGTAGTTCCTTGACAAAAAAAAAAAAAACAATTGTATTCCGAGTTTCTTTTTTCTGTAAATCTGTGACTTTAATCTCAAAGAATTTCGTATTTTTTTTTTTTTTTTTTTGCAAATTTATGCTTTATGACTTTACAATTTTAGAGAATCTTCAAGTTTTTTTCCCCGTAAATTTGTGATTTTGTTTCTCGTGAATTTGCCACTTTAATCTCAGAGAATATCCAACTTCTTTTGATAAATTTTCAGTTTTAATTTTTAATTTGTAAAGTCTTTTTCTTGGAATATTACCCCCCCTCCCTCAACTCCATATTATTTATATTTTTGACCTACAATGCCCCTAATGTACCATCGCAGGTTTCTGAGACATTGCACCCTGCAAATCAATAAATGAATGAATGTTTTTTTCCTATGATTTGATCAATCAGACTTACCCAAAATCAAATGGGTATTTCAATTAGAC
This sequence comes from Sander lucioperca, assembly GCF_008315115.2. Taxonomy (NCBI): domain Eukaryota; kingdom Metazoa; phylum Chordata; class Actinopteri; order Perciformes; family Percidae; genus Sander; species Sander lucioperca. Next base: position 1,478,399 of record NC_050192.1, on the reverse strand, counting down.
TTGTGCTTTTTCCCCCCAAGCACTACTACGTCCTTTACTGTTTTGTCTTTAACCTTCTTTTTTCTTTAAATTTTCTAACACAGAGTTACATTGGAAAGCCCTCCCGGTGTCCGGTGCTCCAAACCAATGTGCTGGACAGTCTGTAGTCTATTTAAACCATGTTCTATAAACGTTTCATTTCAGCAGGTTCTGGACACAGTGACTTGGAGGAAGAGTGGGGAATTTGATTTTCCTCGTCCCTATTCCAGTCCTCTGTTCTTCTCTTTCCTCCCTCAATGACCTTTTAACTGAATATTTGATTTCTCCTCACTCCTCACTAAAGCCTGCTCCACCTCCTTTCTGAGCAGCGTGTCGCCTGTCCTGATGGCGCTCCATTTGTAACCTGTAGTGCTCCAGGGCTGCCCTACTAAACACCTCACTGGGATAACATGGAAAATACCTCCAAACGAGGCCTCACTTTCAAATCAAGCCCTCCACAGTAAGATCAGTCACAGCAGCACCTCTGGCTAGTGATGCAGTGGGTTTAAGCCATGCTAGACTTAAACACTGGAGGACGCCATGTCATCCAGAAGCCCATCATCCACAGTACAGCATGTCCAGCTGCATGCTCACTCAGTTTACCTCCGAAATGTGCGCGGATAGAAACAACAGAACGAAGTCAGCATCAAATTAAAAACTCATTCACACATGTCAGCCAAAACTCCGCTGAAGTTGGCTTGACCACTCAACATACAGCAAGTTGGCCTGGTGATAAATGTGAAACGTATATGCAGCTTGAGTACATCCAACAGAATTTCATGAGAGCTGCACTACCCATCGCTGGTTTGATCCCCGGCTCCATCGCAGTGTCCTCGGGCAAGACACTGAACCCTAAATTGCTTGCGTGGTCGCCTGCTGCCATTGCGACCCGTTCTCACTCCCAACCCGTAAAATACTCTGTACGCTTGGTCAGTGGCTCTCAGCGTCTGATACCGATGCAAAAATCACCCTTTATGTATGGAACGCATAGCAGCAGCGCGGCAGCGGCGCTGTAGGATGACATGGTATTAAGAGCGGCAACGGTAGCGAGTAGCATGAAAGACCAAAAATCCGCGAAAGGAAGTTGGTTGGGGTGGTGGACGGATCAAACAACACAGGACTTTCACCCAGGAGAATGGGGGTTCATGTCCCATTCTTGTCCCGCGTGTCACTGAAACATACATTTCGTAAACCCCACCCACCATCTTTTCCTAAACCTAACTGTTCTTTTGCCGTATTGGCATTTAAACGTGCGCGTCTAAATATGCCGCTAAAGGAGACTTTTTGCGTCAATAACAAACACCAAAGACACCTGAAACGTTCAGTGTATGAGTCCGGACATGCCTCCATCATTCCAATGTGCGTGAACCAACACACTGAGAGCACAAAGAGGCCATCCCGGTGCTGCACTGGCACGGCCTGAGCACCAGCATGTTAGATTTGACACCGCAATCAGTTTGTCTGCTTCCTCTGACACGCGACGCTCCTGCCTCTGCCCCCGCCGCCCTCACACGGCGCAGACCAAGACAAATGGACGTGCAGCAGATGAGGCGCTGATGAAAAGGCACTGCTGAGGCGAGGACTGGCTGGAGAAAGCGAGGGAGCCAGACGGAAGGGAAAAAGAGGGCAGAGGAGAGGAGGGAGCGTGGGCGACTCGATGAAAAGTAATTTCAAAACATTTCGGGATGTTGATATTGAAGGAAAATCAGGAGCCAGGTGCTGGACACATGTGAGCAAAGTGTCAAAAGAGAGACTCCAAATAAACCATCACCTCAGGACAGACGGAGCTCAGCTGAGGTGTGTGTATGTGTGTGCACGGTAGGTGTATCCACATAGCGTGATTACAGGCCAGAGCTGTGCTGACTGACGGCGGATTTAGGTGCCCATCACGGGGCAAAAGGGGATCTTGTTGAGCGCTGACAGGTGATCGTGCCCCTCTCACCTCTTTCCAACAGTGCAGCAGTTGCTGTTACTTGGCATGATGCTGTAGTATACACAGTGCACATGGTTTTCTCTCTCGTGCTCTCCAGCTTTAATCAATAGAACATGTGTCCTCCCACGGAAAGAGCGGTCAGCGTTTCCATGCGAGGAGTGTGACGGGCATGTGTATACTAACTGTCTTCCCTCTCATTCCTCTGCCCCTCGCTGACATATTGTAATCCCCACAGATGAAGTTGCCGCCCTTGTTCAGTCTGCAAGAGGAGATTTGTGTTCAGTTGCTTTCATTTTGCCAGCCTCCCCTCACCTTAAATGTTGCCAATTACGTCCTTTCTTATTGATTTCATCTACAGTATAGTCCAAGGCCCAATGAATGGCCTTTTATTGTCTAAGTAGGCCTAAATACAATGAAAAAGAATCATTCAAGAAATTATAAATGTGCGTGATGTTCAGATTCCTCACTGATCTGAATACATAAATGAGCAACAAAGTTGCTAACCAACCTGTGTAATCCAGGTGATAACAGTTTACTTATGACCTCTTTCATAGTCATATGTTCAAGAAAAAATAAGTGAAAGTGAATAAAGTTAGTTGACTCAAAAGTCAATTGCCCACAATGGACAGTGGGCATTTTTAAATAAATACTTAACGAAATAGCTCAACCTTTTTTTGAAAATACACTTTGCTTTCTTGCTGAGAATGTCGATACCTCTCACATGTCTGTACTGTAAATATGAAGCTACAGCCAGGAGGCACCTAGCTTGGCTTAGCATCAAGACTGGAAACAGCTAGCCTGGTTATGTCCGAAGGTAGCGAAATCAGCCTACCGCACAAAAAACGAAGTGTAAAAATGACAGGTTGTAGCTTTACAGAAGATTTCGTGGCCGGGTACAGTGACTTCATGGAGTGTTAGTATTTAATGAGGTTGCTGGTCAACCAACGCAGATCAAAAAATTATGTTAATTTTGTGAAGAGAGATGCTGGTATTTTGCAAAAATGTTGAACAATTCCTTTAATCTTTGCCGAAATTGATTCTAGACATCTCTTCTGTAGCAAAAATCCAATAATATGTCAATGTTTATGTTGAATAAAAGGGGACCTAAAAACCACGAGACCACTCGGTACGTTTTATTGCTGTTTACTGGCACATAATCAGCTTTATCACATAGTGAACAATCTCGGCTGGAAATCCACCAACTTTTGCAAATGTGGTGACATCAAATTTGGGAGAAATTTGGATTTGATTCCGTCCTTAAAGAAAAATGTAATTTTAGGTAAAAAATAGGTCAGGAAAAAGAATGATTAAACATTAAACAAACAGGGCAAAACTATGTGATCAGAATCCATCATTGGTGATTCCAGTCCTCATGAGAGAGAAGTTACATGCAGAAATATGCACACACACACACACACACACACACACACACACACACACACACACACACACACACACACACACACACACACACCAGGATAGGATAGAAATATGCAGGGTTAGATGGAGGGTGTTGAGACTTGGAGAGGGGGCTGAGGGGGGTTATGAGGGGCTTGTCCGACACATCAATCAGGCCCGGCGGAGCGTCTGTGTTCCCGTGCTCAGTCTGGCCCTGGGGCTGGGCTGGGCGTGGCCTGGAGAGCGAGGGGCTCTGAGCAGGACTGCTCACCCTCACCTAATGATAGGGCCAACTGTACTCTGTATAAATCACTCTGACCCATAAACACCACTTCCACACACATCAAGTCTACTCACATGCACATTTATTCTCACACAAAAAGTCTTACTGACTGTGTACACCTGTGCAGTCATGTATACCTACCCCTTAAGTTATTAGTTAACTTAACAATACACATTCTCACACACACTTGACAGAGTCCCGAGCTGGGGAGGGGAGAGGGGACAGGGTCTGTTGTCGTAACCTACAGGGCCCATCTGACAGGCTGCCTGGATGATGAAGTGTCTCTCCTCCCAGCCTTTCCCTCCTCATTGCTGTTTTTCTACAACGCAACATCTATGAAACCACCTGCCTCATTATTAAAAAAAGTCTCCATTTAAGACCGAGTTTGAAATAGTTTGAAATAGTTTGATATCTGGCATCAGCACTTGTCCAGAGAGAAGTAGATTTGAAAAGGATTGCAAATGATGAACACAGAGCTTTGGATAAACACAGCGAGGAACAAATGCCGGCTAGGAAGCAGAGATTAAAAGAAGCCGTGAGATTGATGTTGTTTGGAGCTGCATGAAGAAACACAAACAAATCTACAAATACCTCCCTGTGTCTTGATAGAAAGCATCGGCCATCTTGGCTCAGATGTGTTTGTGACTCTGCATTCTGAAAGGCCATTATGCTAATGCACTGACCTCTAGACGTGGATGTGTTTGCCAGCCTGAAAAGGCTTTTCCTATTTCCCTCTTTACTTCTCAGGCACACAATCTCCTGGCATTTTAATTAAATGGGGAAGAGCTGCCAAAATGGAGGGAACATCCTCGATTTACATGTTGCTGTTGTCCAGGAAAAGCCTTTGAATTCCAAATGTCAACTTTTGAAGGAACTAAGGAACATTGATGTGATGATGCTAGTTTTTACATTTAACCATTTGGGTTTCAAAGTGGGGGGTTATACTCCCAAGAACTATGTCTAAATTCCCAGCTCATGAACTCTTCGCACAGCAGCAATATGTAGGACTTTCTCCGAGTTACTGAAGTCATACCCACCAAAAGCCCAACAGTTACTAACTGAAACTGCCTTATTAGGTGTAGTTTTATTAAATCCCTTTCAACAAACATCAGTCAACGTCAAATTTCAGCCTCCTCAGCACTTCTCGAGGCCCATTGGGAAAGTGTGTGCTGAGCTTAGCTAAAGCAACAGTGGCTGGGCAGGTGAGCTAGAGTTACCATGAGCTCGTGTTTGTTTTGGGATCAGCTCAGGCAATATTCACAAGTCCCAGCAAACCTTTCTTTATCTGCGCCACGTACACGAACATTTTTCATTTGTCAGATATATATAAGCCAGTTCTGCCGCGTGCGTTCTAGACTTACGGCACTAACTTTATTTTGCTGTCTACCTACATTAACCCTACCTTTTTTTTTTATTTGTGTTAACCGATTTCTTGTCCTGTTGAAAACAGGACCAACCTTTGGGCCAAAGACTTCTTCAACCTCCTTTATCAGAACATGTGTTTTTGTCTTGTTGTAATGATACACAGATGATTGTGGCTTTCTGTGTGTGTGAACACTGTACTTGTCTCTGTATAAAGATGTCTCTCATAAAAACTGGAGTGTTTTGATTGAAATTGCGTAATTTCTTCATCTATTGTGTGTTGACAAAGCTACATGAGAAAACGCCAGAATACATGATATCCTAATATGCTGCTGTTTGTGTATTTGTAAAACTGCATGAAGCTTTGTCTCAACCCACATCACCGTCAGTGTCTCTGGTTTCTTTTTTCATGTTGTTTCAGAAGCAGGGGACACACGTTAACACCCCCTTCTTCTCTTTCTCCATCTCTGTCCCGCCATCCGCAGAGACCTGTGCCGTCAACAACGGCGGCTGCGACAGGACATGTAAAGACACGGCCACAGGGGTGCGCTGCAGCTGCCCCGTGGGATTCACTCTGCAGCCTGATGGCAAAACCTGCAAAGGTCAGTGTACTACTACTACTTTAACGATATAAAGGCCCGGACACACAGAGCCGATAATCGTCCGTTGGCCAGTCTGGCGAGGTCAGCGACTCAAGTCTGTTTGGTGTGTTCCGTGCCGTCGTCCGTCCGAGAGGCCGTCGTCCTTCATTTTGGCCGATTTGACGTGTAATCGGCGGGGCGGGCACTGCCGGCAGTCGGACTCAAATGACCCATCTGATTGGTGGAGAGCTAACCCGGAAACGGGGAGCGGAATGAGTGTGACTAGAGTCTCTCAAAATCTGACGAAAATCTTTTAAACTGACCTTTGTTGATCTGAAATGAAGACAGATTCAGCAACTGCACGGCCTATTTCTCTCTTAAAATGTTTTCAGAAACACGTTTCGGTGAACTATTTTAGTACAATATGAGATCGTATTCTGAACAAGCCGCCATGACAGTCTGGCTTTGAATTTCCAGAGAAACAAGACCCACATGACGCGTTCGTCCAATCAGCTGCCGGTTTTCATTTTTGGGCGACAATACAGATTAGCGCCGCCTGCTGTTATGGAGATGCATTACGTCTCGTCGCTTTGGTGTGTTCCGAGGCACTTTTTTGCTGAGCAGGAAGGAGAAGAGGAGAGGAAGAAGAGGACAAGAAACTGATCTGCTTGTGCATGAAGTGAAAGCGTGCAAGCAGATCATATCATAATACTATTTCACATTGTAATATTTTTAATCTTCTGCATGTCTGTGTGCTGCTGCCTGCCCTGTGTGTGTAACAAGCATAGTGTGCGCGCTCTGTGCACGAGCCTAGGCGCATGTTACTAATTTGTTAAAAATTAAAATAACAATGAAATACTGCATTATTGACTTTAGACCAGGTTTTTGTTGGTCAATGGTGCGATCACTTTCCACTGCCTCAAGATAGCAATACGCCAAGAATGCACCTGAACACACCTCCCGCAGGTGCATTTGCTATTTAAACGACGTGGGCGCTGGACGGGACATTGACATTGACAACTGCATCGGTCTTAAACTAGCAAAGACACTTTGGGCCCTAAATCGACGACATTTCATTTACATTATTGTTCAAATGCCGCCGGACTGGATGTTCCTCATTTTGGCCAGATATCAGTCCCCTTCCCCTTTCTTTGTGTTGGCGTTCTAACCTCTGGTGGATTTCTGAGGACTATGGTTAACTGCTCCTCAGATCTCTGCAGGGTAAATCCAGACAGCTAGCTAGACTATCTGTCCAATCTGAGTTTTCTGTTGAACGACTAAAACAGCTTTTGAACGTACACATGTTCCACCAAACAAGTTCCTTGCCGAGGCTATTTTGAAGAGGCACCATTGTTCCGTCAAGCGCTTAGTGCCGCCCAAGACAATTGTAATTGGTTTAAAAAAAATGCCAATAAACCAGAACATGTTTTTCTCCCATCCCGGAATGCTGTGTGGACTAGCCAGACCCTCCTCCGCAGCGCTGTGGAGGAAGGTCTGGCAATGCGAGTCTAGTACATACGTGAAAGTGTGGGGACATTACACGTGTGTGAGGCCTGCAAGCCTGCTGTGTGTGGGCGATGGTGCACAGCTGCCGGTCACTGAGCCCTCTGTGTATGCAGGTCCACCTGAGCCTGCTATGACTGGTATCTGAGTGATCCAGAGCCAAAACACGACCCCCGCCATCCGCTTCACTTCCAACTGCACGGAGCTCTGGTCGCGGTCATTGCCACCGCTTGTTGTTGATTAAGCCTCGGAGCCACTTCCGCCAGCCGGCTGGTGACGTCAATGACAGTGGTCCGAGGAGAAGGCTGCCGCAGCGTGGGCCTAAACATCCCAAACATATTATTGTAGCGCTTTGGCTTTCCTCTAAACAAACAGTCTGGATGAACGAGGCTGACCTGTGGGTTCAAACACTGGTCTTCTCCTCAGGGGGCTGGACAAAGCAGCAGTGAGAGGGTTATGGGTAGAGTTTGGTCACATGTTTAAAGATACGTGGTACATACGCTCACATTTTTCAAGTTTGTTCTAAAATTATACTGACATGCCCATACGTACAACAAAAGAGTCGATGGTTGCTGTTATTGTTCCACTGTACATGAAAAGATCTCTATTGGACATGATTCCACTGTGAGAAACGGAGGACAAAGTCAACAATCCTTGTTCCCTGCAGACATGCAAGCTAATACGTAATAGTCTGAATTGAACAATGTTAGTACAATATTTGCTCTTATTTCCTTAGCAAGGAAACACTGTTCGGGTGTTCAAGAGGCAATTTTATATTAAAACGGCAGGGTGATACCCACTTGATTGCGTTCCCCCGCCAGGAACCAAGACACCGCAGAAGACTCGAGCGGTTGCGGTTACATTCGGTCTCGACATACTATTTACACACTCCTACTGACCGACACTAGACTCACGCACTGGCCACGGTTACATTCGGTAGCCTGGTGGGCGGTCTCCTCGTGACAGTCTACTACCATGTAGCAACATTCACTTCTAACATTTAACTTAACAGAACTACCAAGATAACATTACGTGTATTTGTAGGTGATATAATACTTTCCCTTGGTAATGTAGGCTATGAATTTCCATGAACACAATTCTAAAATGCACGAGACATAAAGGCTTCTGGGATCTGGGAGCTGTTGATAACTCAAACTTGCCGAGAACCTAGACACCTGTTTGATTACATAGACTCATGCATTAGGCACGGTTACGGTCTCGTTCAGTAGCCTGGTGCGCGGTCTCCTGGTGACAGCCTACCTACCATGTAACAAACATTTAACTTAACATAACTACTAAGATAACATGACGTGCATTTGTATGTGATATCCATCGATAATGTAGTCTATGAATTTGTATGTACACAATAATCTAAGATGCACAAGAAATAAAGGCTTCTGGGATCGGTTGATAACTCAAACTTGCCGAGCACCTAGACACCCGTCTATATGGTTAACTGCTCCTCAGATCTCTGCAGGGTAAATCCAGACAGCTAGCTAGACTATCTGTCCAATCTGAGTTTTCTGTTGCACGACTAAAACTACTTTTGAACGTACACGTTCCACCAAAACAAGTCCCTTCTTGAGGATGTTTTGCAGAGGCACCGTTGCTCCGTCTGCTTAGCACCACCCAAGATGATTGTGATTGGTTTAAAGAAATGCCAATAAACCAGAGCACGTTTTTCTCCCATCCCAGAATGCTGTGTGGACTAGCCAGACCCTCCTCCGCAGTGCTGTGGAGGAAGGTCTGGCAAAGCAAGACTAAGGAGATAGTTACAGCAGCACAACTTTGTGCATGTCAGATTCAGCGCGTGATGTGAGCGTGCTCTTTTAAATTGTATAATACAGTATGCGTGTGTGTTCTGGAGTGTGTGTGTTTGAGTGTCAGGCAGTTTGAGAATGTGGCATGTAGGTGTGTGAAATCCTGGAGCCAGAGCTGTCTCTGGGCTGGCAGGCAGACGACGCGTCGGCAAACTTTGAGATGTTTGAACAGTGAGGCCCACACTGGCCACTGTCTCTCGCTCTCTCTCTCTCTCTCTCTCTCTCTCTCTCTCTCTCTCTCTCTCTCTCTCTCTCTCTCTCTCTTTTTTCCACCAATGACACACTCACACAGAGAGCACCATCCAGCTACAGACCGCCAAATGTACTCGAATAGAGGACAGGACAAATCAGGCCGTTCCTAATTTGAAGCACTTAACGCAAGAATTGCAAGATAATAATTACTGTGTTAGAGAGCTCTGGCTGGCTGCATGTTTGCTTTAGATTAACATTCATTAACGTTTGTACCATAGACTAAGTGACTGATAGGAACAACAATCTTTGAAATTGGTCCAGTGAACGCTGTAACCGGCAGCCACAGACTGGGCTGCAATGTAACCCTATGGGGCAAATGTGCATTGTCAAGTTGGTCCACTGAAAGTGCTGATTTTGCCGCTAAAAGGCGCAGATTAATATTCTAAGTATCTAACAACATTATGGAACGGATCCCTGCAGAGATAGACCTTTAAAACCTCTTTAAAACCTTTGTGTTTAACCAGAAACAGCTCTGAAGTCACTAGCGCTAAACCCACCAAACTCCATTTAAAAAAACAATACTTTTAGCGTGTATAGAGCCAACATATTTTCACATGTAAATCGGTAAACTATGTGTTTATTTCAACCAAAACTAGAGTTGTGATGGTTGGAAAAGTGGAAAGACGACCCAAAACAACTTTTCATAGTTTTATTTTCTTTCTGTCGACTTTGAATGAAGTGTATTTTACGTTGCTAAAATTACTGTTTATTTACATGGAGTTTGGTGGCTTTAGTGAACGCGGATGTTTTTATGTTTAAAAAACGAATCTTACTCTTTAACAGAAAGGTCGACCTCCTTAGAAATCCTTTCCATAATGTTGTCAGACACTTAAAATAATATTCTGAATCTGTCAGCAACAAAACAAGCCCTTTTGTGAAGGTAAATACAAGCTGCACAATTGCCCTATTAACTTACATTGTAGCTTGTTTCGCTGCAGCCCTGCGGTCATCCTTTAACCACAAGGTTGACGTTTCGATCCCCAGCTCCTCCTATCCACATTTCAGTGTCCTGAACCCCAAGTTGCTCCCGCCACTATCGGTGTATGAATGTGTGTGAGAATGGGTGAATAGAATAGATGGGAGAAAGGCCAATTGTAAAGCACTTTGTCCGATAAGGTAGAAAGGCGCTATATAAGTGCAGACCATTTACCATGTTGTTTCAGGGCACTTGCTGAAACTGTTGATGCTGATGTTTTCATGGGAGGACCGTGCATTTTGAAAATATAAAGCCATGTTCATGAGGCCAACTATTTGGCTCTAGCAACCCTTCTTGCAGCATCGTCTGCCGACAGCCATCTAACAATGCAGTTGCATCCTGGGAGAACATCTCGACCACCGCTCAAGTTCAAGCCCAGCGGCTTGTGCGAACACTTCCACTCTGTCTCCCCAGGTGATTTGTGTTCCTGACAGAAAAATGAAAAGTTTCCAGTCTTTTGTTCGGGCGTGAGTTGAGTGGGGAAGATGGATAGGAGAGCAGTCCAGCTGTGCCCCGCCCACATAATTTGGCTGTGCATCAGCCCCCCGGGCTTTATAAATCCCCGGGTGGGGATCAGTGCTGAGGGGAGCTGAGAGACACAGAGCAGGCAGCGCACATCGATCAGTATCTATCAGCCGGGCACACACTCACACTGACGCACACACAACACTTCTGGATGCACACACATTGAGTGTGCTTGATGTCAGACACCCTGCAACATTACTGCTGCTGTTTGTAGCTCAGCTAGACCTAGACCACAATGTGCAGGACTTATAGACTGTAGAAAAACGTGGCCGTAGTGTGACATCCCCCTGGAGAGCTTTTAAAATCAGAATGTGGGTTTACTAAACTGAAGATTACTAAAGTGTACCGGTACTCAAACATCCAGATCTGTTGGCTCCTCGGTGGAGCTGGTGAACAAGTGGCAACCACATCAACTTCAAGGCAGAAAGACTTGTCAGGAAGTGTCTCCCATTCACTTTAAAGGGGTCAGTTCACCCAATTGACCATCTTCACCATTTTCTTCCCTGCCTCTAACGGTATCTATCCGAACTACGGAGATATGGAGGTGAATGGAATTATGTTTTGCAATGGTTGTCTTTCCACAACCAGTGTCCCCATTACTCTGGGAAATCTACTAGGCACAGTTTTTCTTGTTAAACTATTTTTTACTAAAAAAAACCTGTAAGGTGAATGTGCTTTTTTTTTTTCCTGTGTGCTGTCCTGTGTGACATGGGCTTCCTGTAACCTTGGCAACAGCACACAAAGGTTGTGGTGGCTGTCTGAGAGTTAGCTAATCAATATGTCGTGCTGAAGCGTGTGTGTGTGTGTGTGTGTGTGTGTGTGTGTGTGTGTGTGTGTGTGTGTGTGTGTGTGTGTGTGTGTGTGTGTGTGTGTGTGTGTGTGTGTGTGTGTGTGTCCGGTGGCACACATAATCACAGTCGTGTTAGCAGTCTATTGTAGTGCTAAGACTGGAGTATAATTGCTGGCATTTGGTAGCTTACTGAACATAGTAGTTAGAGGCAAGATAAGTGCCACGCTGTGAGGTGGTCCATCTAATGTGCCACCAAATTGCTTGATAGAGACAGACAGCGCTCTCTCTCTCTCTCTCTCTCTCTCTCTCTCTCTCTCTCTCTCTCTCTCTCTCTCTCCCTCTCCCTCTCTCTCTCCCTGTCTGCGCCTACCTTGCTTTAAAGCCAAGGGGATGTGCCCTGTCGTGCCTGTCTATCATAATCATTTCAATATAAACTATGTAGGGCATGTTTAAAAACCCACCAGTCCGATAAACGCCCTTTCATCTGCGCTGACAGACGAGTCGGTTCAGCCTCTCACGATGACAGACACGCCAACTCGAGGAGGCGTTTCATCACAGGGCTCTCGTGCCGACAGCTGGGTGAGGGAGAGAGAGAGAACGAGAGAGAGAGGCAGAAGTTTTTCCTAACACTTTCCAGATGCTTGATTAGAAGGTGCACACTGGAGGAAGGATGAGTTAGTGTGTGTGTGTGTGTGTGTGTGTGTGTGTGTGTGTGTGTGTGTGTGTGTGTGTGTGTGTGTGTGTGTGTGTGTGTGTGTGTGTGTGTGTGTGTGTGTGTGTGTGTGTGTTGTCCATCCATGTGGGAGTCAGTTTCTGTAGGTTAATTAGCACACATGTAGGTTGCATGTTAGCCTGTATTTTGTGCACATACAGTACACATGCTCGTTGGAGTGTGTGTGTGTTTCTGTGGATAGCGTGTGGTCGGTGTACTTTGCTGCTGTGCAGTACACAGTGTGTATTGGCACCTGAGACACGTCCCCACTGGCCTGCATTCCTCCTCTACCTGAAAAGACCTGAAAGCACACAAACACACAATCAGATCAAACTAAGACAGGGACATGATTACATCCATTTTTACCAGGAAGCTATTAGCTTTCTAACAAAGAAACATCATAACCATTTACAATTCACCATTCACCATTCAAATTAAGCTTTTTTAGTTTTAATAATCGATTTCCTGGAAAATCTCCAAAAAGTAAATTCTCCACTTGGGTGCCATTAAACCACTGCAGAAGAAGAGGTCACAACGAGATGACGTAATGAAAAGAGCACCAGTCAAAATCACAAACACACAAAAATGCCTTCTGCTTTACCTGTTTGTGTATGCACATCATACTGTCCAATTTTTTCAATAAAATGTTGGAACAAAAAAAGAAATCTTAAAAATTATAAAACATGATGGAAATATGCAGAGACCGTTTCATCTCAGATGCCTGAGAAAATTCAGAGTATTCCCTCAAATACTGAGGAATTTTTACTCCTGCATCAATGTGTCCTGACCGGGAACATCACTGCCTGGTACCAGAAACAGCACCGAACAGGACCACAAGGCCCTGCCAGAGGGTGCTTTGTTCGGCTGAACACACAATAAGCGGTGCCCTATACCCTGCCTAAAGAATATTTACATCGGGCGCTGCAAGAAAAAGGCCCGGAGAATCCTTAAAGATCCAAACCACCCGGGTAAGATCCTTTTCTCCCCGATGAGGTCAGGTAGAAGATAGTGGGCAGGGCTGTAGTCAAGTTCAGCTTTGTCGAGTCCAAGAGTAGGACTACTCGAGACCGAGTCAAGACCGAGTCCAAAGAGGTTTGAGTCCAAGTCAAGACCGAGTCCAAATGAGAGACAGTCATGGCCGAGACACCAAAAAAAAAAAAAACTTTAGAAAAAAAGCATATAGTGCTGGACTCGGTCGAGACCAACTACACTATTTGCCGAGTCTCAATGGCCGAGTCCGAGACAAGTCCGAATCCAGTGTTGGGGAGTAACGGAATACATGTACCGGCGTTATGTATTCAGAATACAAATTATGAGTAACTGTATTCCGTTACAGTTACAATTTAAATAGTTGGTATTTAGAATACAATTACATTGTTGAAATCAATGGATTACATGACGATACTTCTCTGTTTCACGAGTTTATTCACTCTCTGAATAAATTAAGGCAACTCCATGCATTTCCCAGAAGCCCCAATATGAAAACGAAAAAATTAGCTATTTGTGTGATCAGTCACAATGGAGTCGGAACCGGCACAAAGGAGCCAGGGCAGGAATGTGTTTCTATCTTGGAAATTCAAACAGCACTTCACATTAAAGAAAAAACAGGGAGAACGAAATATAACTGTGCAGTGCAACCTCTGCTTGCCAACAACCAACCTCCTTTCAGCGTCCAAATTACTCCACCTCCAACCTGAAGAAGCATCTTAAAGTAAGTTTGTTTTTTTAATTAGCTAAGGGTAGTCATCTGCTGTAGTTTTACTGGTCACCTTGCTATTTTACAGTTGACGTGCGACTTTACATTCTCCTATGTGCTGATTTACTATCCCCAGAGCTGTTGAAAGACTGACTAGCCCTGTTTGACATGCTAGCTAACATTAGCTAAAATTAGCTTGTGGTAGCTTAGAATGCGGTTAGATTTTTATAGTATGCAGTTCGGGACTACAAATACAACAATCTATCTGCTTGTTCAGGTACACATTCAGCCAGTTGGAACAGAAGAACACACCAGAATAGGACTGTTTAGTAAGCTGTATGTGATGGCCACATTCCTACACTTATAAAATGGAATTCAATGTGGAAGTAATCCAAGTATTCAGGATACGTTACTCAGATTGAGTAACGTAACGGAATATGTTACAAATTACATTTGAAGTATCCTTCCCAACGCTGTCCGAGTCTAAATACCAACGAGTCCAAGACAAGTCCGAGACAATAGAAAAAACATCTTGAGTCCAGACTCAAGTACTACAGCCCTGGTAGTGGATACACCAGGCCAGCACTGAGGGGCTCAGGAGGAGCTTCTCCCCTCAGGCCACTAGGACCCTAAATGAGGACACTGCCTAAGATGGTGTGATAATGATTATGTGTGTTGGAACAATTTCTCTTGGTAGTAACTGTACTTGTATAGTAGCCTGGCTGTCCCTGTTGCCTCAGTAAGGAGTCACAGATCAGTGGCCCCCCTTAGCATCCACACTCACCAGGCACACTGATCCAATCACAACACCGTGGTCTCCATCACCTTATATGACTGCAGCACGGCCTCCAGTGCTCGGTCCGGTCCACCCGGGTCCAGATCACTGGCTGTTTTATTGTTGTGTAAAACTGAGAGTTTCCCTTGGCCCTCATGGCCCCGTGGACTGTTTGTTATTAAACAGAATTGCGCGCCGAGGGGGTTTAATACCTGAATAAATACACGCTACCTCCCGGCCTGATGTCTGCCCTCTCCACCGGCACCACCCTGCGAAGTAAACCAGCGCACTCCAAGAAAACTAGATCCCCTGTACTTGGTTTGTAATTATTTGTAGAGGTTCGGGTTTCTGCAAAATGTATTCCATTTAATTGCTTTTTACTGCAAATATTTGGTAAAACTATATTTGGTAGAACTCTCCCACTTATGCAGCTCATACTCTGGAGATATGAGTAGCACATTCCTACAAGCAAGTCTAAATGGGATTTAAGTGACAACGCAAGAGTTTTATTTGCGGCTTGTTTTTTAGACCTTTTTTTTTTTTCTATCTCAGGTCTTTCTCCCAGGAACAAAGTAAGCAAGCCTCTTACATAACGGCCTGACCCTGCGCTTGGCCTCTAGATGCTGGGGTCAGAGGTGAGGAGTTAGGGTTCATTCATTCCACCCTCATTGTTGTCGGTTGGTTTAGGCTGCAGAGCTGATCAATCAGGTCAGTCGGGGGGGTGGGGGGGCTTTATCAGGCAGCTGAGCCTCGCGGCAGCATCAGGGTCTCTTTTGGAGTCGGGTTTCCCATTCCAAACACTGGACTTCTCAAACACAGCCCCGGGGCTTACAGAGCAGCAGGCAGGGGGTGGAGGCTTGTTTCCTTTGGCCCAGGTGGATGTTAGCGATCCTTCTCGTTCGGCCCTCAGCCATCCCAGCAGCCAGAACAGTGACTGTGAAGAGTTCACTTTCCAAAATATCTAACCTGGATGAAAAGTGAATTCCCTAAAGGTCACCGTTCAACTACCAGTGGATTCAATTCAAATTCCATTGTGTATGAGGCCTATCATTTGGATTACTAAAATATTGTGTTAAAACATGCCAGAATATGTTTTAACCCTTGTGTTGCCTTCTATTCGACCGTGCATCGGGTCAAAACTGAAAATCAAGTCTCTTTTTTTGACACTTTTGGCACTTTTTTTTAAATGTTTTTGGTGCTTTTTTGACGTTTAACACTTCTTTTCACTACCATGTATCAACACCACTAACACCAACCTATTACCAGTTTTACACTTATTTTTGGAATTCATGGTCAAACGTCATTTATAGAAAATTATACCTAATTCTGTAGTTGAAAATGCAGAAATTATAAATTATTTGGACTAATATTAAAGGAAGGACTATCACAGAAGGGCAAACGTTCAGTCGGGATACAGTTTCGAAACATTAAAAAAAAAAAAAATTTAAAATGCTAAAAAATTGAAAAAAACACTACAACTAAAGTTAAATGAAAGTAGAGATCCGATCTTTCGTTGTACCTGCGAAGCACGTTGTATGGAATCATCCGTGTTATTTTTGGGCAATCAAAATATAATAAAAAGGTATAGTTAAAAAGGAACCAGTATTTCTATTCGAAAATGGGTCAAATTTGACCCCAACGACGACACAAGGGTTAAATCAATACAGACAAGCTCACTGGGAATGTCCAATCATTTAAAGTCAAACATTTCAGCTCACTGAATTTGAAGCTGCTCTAAGATTTTAATGGTGAGCCATAAAACCACAGCTGACTGCTGCTAAACACTGTGACAAGAGCTGAATCCATTGCTTCAGCAGTTTATTACTGGACTAGAATTACAGTGCAAACATTACATTTTCTTTGACAGTGCGACAGTTTAACTTCACAGCCGTGAGACTCTAATGTCACATGAGCAAAGCATGGAACTGAAATGTCCCTCAAGCATCTACTCCACTGAACAGCTGATAACATGAGATCGGTGTGGAGCAATAAGGAGCCTGTAACCTTCCTCCCATTACAGTGATACATAAAACATATTTTGTTTGTTTTAGGTATGACTACAGCTCTTTTTATTACGTCATCTAATTGTTCCCTTTTCTCCAGCAATGGCCTAATGCCGCGTTCTATTTACCTCGCAACTCGTTTTTTACGAGGTCAAAGTCGTAAACACGCCCCCTGACCTCGTATTTACGAGCTCGGAACTCGTACAACCTCACAGTAGCGCGAGTTCAAAATCCAACATGGCTGCCCCCTGTATCAACAGTTGTGAAAGCTGCAGTAACATAAAGTTATAAGCACTTATGTCTTATTTGTGTCTTATGTCCAACTTCTATCTGTGGACATGTTGTTACGCTGTTTGCATGCACAAAAAACGGCGTAATGCGTTGTTATCAACTGGTTGCTAACAATAGCTAACCGGGCTAGAGCTAATGAAAACAATGAAAATCCGACTTTTAAATAGAACGCATTCAACTCGGGTATGACGTCATTCCCAGTTGGCGGCTTCCGAGTTCCGAGGTACATAGAACGCGGCTTAAGTGTTTCAAAAAATGGGGGTACGTGTACCCCTAGGGGTACTTTGGAGTACTGCAGAGGGTACTAGAATTTTTTGCAAAAATGCTAATTGAAAGTGCTCATATTATGCTTTTTGGCGTTTTCCCTTTCCTTTATTGTGTTATATATCTTTTTTTGTGTATGTTATAGTTTACAAAGTGAAAAAGCCCAAAGTCCCCCCCAAAGGGACTTACCATCTCCAACAGAAAACTCTGTTCACAAACTGCTCCAAACAGCTCTATTGTAGTCCAGCCTTTACTTCAGAGACAAACGTGGTCACTTTGGAACACACGTTACAATGCTCGCCTAGCTGCTAGCATGGCACGCTCTCATACTCTGCTTCTGACTGGCTAGTAGTCCTTACCTAGGTACTGTCAGGACACGCCCTCATACTCTGCTTCTGACTGGCTAGTAGTCCTTACCTAGCTACTGTCAGGGCACGCCCTCATACTCTGCTTCTGACTGGCTAGTAGTCCTTACCTAGGTACTGTCAGGGCACGCTCTCATACTCTGCTTCTGACTGGCTAGTAGTCCTTACCTAGGTACTGCGCATGTGCGACTCCCAACAAAGATGGAACAGAAGTGAGATGCCTCACTCTGTAGCTAAAACAGAGAGCAAGACAGAGAGAGAGGGTTTTCTGAAAATTAAACCATGTAAACCTATTCTGGTACAACCTCTAAATACAATTATGAACCTGAAAATGAGCATAATATGAGCACTTTAAAAATATGTCATGCATAATAAATGTAAATAAATAAAATAATGATACTATAATAATGAATTAATTAAGTTTTGCGCTGGTCAGTGGGTACATGGCTTAAAAAAGCAATTCAAAGGGGGTACAATATTGAAAAAACGTTTGAGAAACACTGGCCTAAAGGCACCCGACTTGGATTATTAGCACCACCAACTGTTGATGTTGATGCACCCAACTCCTAAATACACACTGAAAATGTGCATTTGTTCGCATTTTCTTTACCAATCTTCTGTAAAATCTTTTCAAATTTGTACAAAATGTTGGCTGAAACTGTCAGACTTAACACAAACACTCAAAAACTCATTTTTGGGACCTATAAATGTGGTCAGAAGCTTGATACGTTTGAGAAACTCTGACCTAACATTTGTTTTCTTTTAAATGATTAATTTTTGTGTGTGTGTGTGTGTGTGTGTTTTATATTAACTAAAATAAGGGTAACACGGCTGATACAATATAATGTTATGTTTTCATTAAATGTCCTTTTAACAAGTTTCACGACATGTTCTTAAATCGTTTCCTAGTAAAAAAAATTTTTCCTTCCATTTATAGTCTCACAACTTTTATGAGCTATGTTCAATTGGAAATACACTGCCATTGCCAGTCTTTTTATTTCTTTATTTTGGTCGTTAAATTGCTCCTAAAATCCAATTCTTGGTAGCTTTAAAAAAAAAAAAAGGCCCTAAAAAGTAGGGACAGAGTCTGGTAGAGCCGTGTTATATTCAGAGAGCTTGTGGCAAAGGATGAAACTATTGATTGAGAGAGCAAGAGCAAGATATCGATCGTCTAGAGAAAATGTCAGAGATAGATCCCAGGAGACTGTGTGTGTGTGTGTGTGTGTGTGTGTGTGTGTGTGTGTGTGTGCCACAGAGGCAGACAGATGGAAAGAGTTGGGCTTTTGTGGAGGAAACATTGGAGTGAGAGACATGACAACACCACTATGTGTGTGCATTGTGATTGTTGGAAACAAGCAGAGACAATGCTCTATGTGATTTTTTTTTTTTTTTTTTGCTTCTCAGTGCTGTCCATGTGCAGCCCTATGTGAAGCGCTAATTAGAAAAATAAAAAATAAATAAATAGTTAGGAGTGTCCTCATTAAGAAACGCCTCAGGCGAGATGGCTTCTGGCACCCCAGATGTTTGTGCAAGATGACATTAAGGCGCCCATTCATATGAACACAGATCATATTCACAATTTGATTCTTCTCCTGCTCTTAAACAGATGAAGCCATTGTAGCATTTCTACATGTTTAGCCATGCTAGCAGCGTGGCTCCGTGGCCCTCAATGTTAGTCTTTCAGTCGGTCTGAAGTTTGGTCCGCTTTAGTCTTAATCCACGACGTTCCACTTCCGGGATTGCTCCGGTGCCGCAGGAAATTCTGCCAGATGCATGTCTTTTCGCCGATGTCCGTTACCTTCTGCTTCCTTTGTGTTGTCATTTTAAACTCTGGTGGATTTATGAGGACTATGGTTAACTGCTCCTCAGATTTCAGATAGCTATACATGTTCCACCAAAACAAGTTCCTTCCCGAGGCACTGTGTGGAACTTAGTGCCGCCCAAGACGATTGTGATTGGTTTAAAGGACAAATCCGGCGCAACAGTCACGACCAGCCGAACGATGAACGTCGTTTAACCAGTAACATAGCTCAAGCACGGTGTTCATGGTTCGACTGGTCATGACTGTTTTCCCAAGATGGCGCTTGCCTGTATACGTGAACAGTACTGTCTTTCTAAACTATCTTTTTAATGAACTATCTGTACCCTTACAAAGTTCTCAATGCTTCGGTTTACATGTAGGGACCCTCATTATGCTACCGTTGAAGTGTGGTGCTATTTTGAGCCTTGTTAGCGGTATAGAAATGGCGATTTCTTTTTACTTTACCCTCTGCCCCGACGACTGGCGTTATAAGCTAATTAGCGGTTTGCGCTAAAACTGGTCACATTCGATTAGCATGAAAACATATCCCAGAGAACGGTCGACTCGGTACACGTGTTATTTTGCGCTGGATTTGTCCTTTAAAGAAATGCCAATAAACCAGAGCACGACTAGCCAGACCCTCCTCCGCATCGCTGTGGAGGAAGGTCTGACAAAGCGAGACTAGGTCCACTTTGATCCAGACTGAAATATCTAGTTTAGTTTAGTTTATTTCGATCACATAGATACACATCACATAAATAGTAATAAAAAACTAAAACTTAATTCATACAGTGGTCATCTTAACTAATTTCTAATTAATACTGACCGAAAAAAGGTGTAGGTTAAAGCATTTGCTTATTACACCTACCCTTTTTACATTCTATTTTATTTATATTTTGTTCTTATATCCCTCAGAATCATATCAATCTGGTTGTTATTCATTTCTGTATGTTATATACATATTACATATTAACACATTACTTGAAGAAGATATGACACAAAACAAAATAAACAAAAAGCATTCCCATTCATATACACAATGCCATACATGCCTCACTTTTATATTTGTTTAGCTTCTTTTTTTTTTTAAATCTCAACAACTATAGGATGGTTTCCCATGAAATCTATTTATGATATTTCAGAGGTTAGATCCTTATGACTGTGGTGATCCCCTGACTTTTCCTCAAGTTGAGGTTTTCACTTATCCAGTGAAATCTACACGATGGATTGGCACACTGACCTCCAATCTAGTGCCATCATCAGAATGTCTGTATGGCCTGTAGTTAATGACATTCCCATAGATCTCAGTTGCACCTGCAACCTTGGCACTTGTGTCGGTTGGAACATGTAACTGAGTGTAGAGGCACTTATTCTCGAGGCTTCTCCTCGGCCCACTGTAACTTGGATTGCACCTCATTTGTATGCCGCTTTGGACAAAAGTGTCCGTTAAAGGAAGAAATGTACAGTAAATGTACTTTGTGCTAAAGGGCAAATAGTAGCATGTGAACACGCAGAACTAAGATGGTAACCGTGGCAAACATTGACGGAAGCCCTGATGATGGAGGTTGAGCACCAGAAGTTCTCAGAACTGCCACACATGTCAGGCAAGGCAACCCTCCATTCTCCCTTCACCCGCTCTCCTGACTCGCCTTCATCTGTCCTCTTCTCTCTCTCCTCTCTCCAAACTTTATCATTTCAAGATGTGCGGAGGCTTAATGTATTTATTTAAGCTCAAAGCTTATTTAAGCTCCATTAAAGGTAATTATATACCCCGTTATAAGGCTCAGCCATCCCCAGAGTGGCCATTAAGTGTGGGTAGATGCGGTGGGTTCTGCCAGTGTTTGTGGCTGCCAGAATAATTATGAAGCTGTGTCTGTCTGTGTTGGGTAGACCCGGGGTGGTATCCACTGTTTTTACATAGGCATTAGAGCAGAGACGACGTGGGCAGAGGGGGAATGTTGTGGAATTGTCTCTGTGTGTGTGTGTGTGTGTGTGTGTGTGTGTGTGTGTGTGTGTGTGCGCGTGCGTGCGCATGTCTTACTTGCCAACATGCCTGATTTGAGAATCCAGATTTCCTCAACTCCTGAAGCGTTTCTTCCTGTGGTTTCTGTGCCATATGTTTGTTATCTGATTCATTGCACTTCACAAGATGAAGGAAAAGATAAACTCAAAATGTCCCTGGTCTTGAAAAGAAATCTTTTTACTTTTGTAGTCTCAGGGTTGGCAAGTGTACAGTGTGTGTAACCTGAAGGGAGAAAGGAATCCATCGCTCCTGCTGTCTCACAGATAGAGATCAGCCCCACCAGCTACTGTCAGCATGTCAACGAAAAGAACAGGAACATCGCCATGATTGATTTGAATCCTTTGGCAGACGTTGTGCAGGTTAGACATGAGACAAGGAGTCACTCTGAGAACAACACAAGAGAGTCAGACAGGGGGAAGGACAAAGAGGAATTACAGAGGGGTTGAAAGTCAAGAGGAGGTAACAGGCAGAGCAGAGAGAAATTATTGTTAAGGAGCTCATCAATCTAAATGCTTCTTTCCCGGTATGACATCACATTTTTGGGACGTTAGAGTGTACTTGAACGCCTGTACCTGTCCCGCTCTCCTTAAATAAACCCTGAGCCTCGTTTTTCTTCCTGCCAGCCATGGGGAAATCCGTTTTAGCTGAGCCAGATGGAGGGACAATCCCATTAAAAGGCCGCTGACAGAGCACAGCGGGGCATACAGTTTACTACATTTTTTGCCGCGGCGCACAGCCAGCTCGTTGTGGATTCCTGCCTCGGCTCCATATTTAGATGAAGAGTTCATTCAGCAGGAGCTCCCTGAGGATACAGAGTGAGAGGATCAGGCGAGGGAGGCCAGAGTCTACCCTGATGGAAAAACACAGTGGCTTAGTTACTGGCTGTTTTATAAGGGCTTCTATCACGCTACACTGAGAGCCATTTAAGAGTGTGTGTGTTGACTGGACCTCTCTGTGCTCTTGCCACCTTCTCTTAACCCTGTTAATAGCTGGGTCTGACTTGATCAGGCTACACACTTGCATACTAAAGGCCAATACGTGCTCCTGCGTTAACATCGACGCCTACGTAGGCATGTACGTAGGTACGTGTGGATACGGACCCTACTAAATTTAACTACACGTCCCGCAACAACTGTGATTGGTCCACTCGGCCGTGGCTTGGTAGCGTCACATTTCCCCCGACTCATTTCCTGGTTCTCCTTCTCTATAAACAACATGAAATCAAGGAGAGGGTTAACTTCTCCTGCTACAGATTTCTCACCGTGGTCAGAAAGAACAGGGGAGACACTTTGTTTCTCTCACTATGACTCTAGAGTCCCTACTCGCTCCAAACTAATCCCACCATCACTCTCTCACTCGCTCTACCACACACTCCCCACGCACACACACACGCCGGCCCTGCTATTCTCTTAAAGAGATACGCTAGAACGACGCAGACACCAGCGCACAAGCATAAACCTCAGGCCACTTACATAGGCTGCAGCGAAAGTTCTGCATAAAGCCCCCGTAGAAGCATAAATCCAACGTTCACTGCACTCATTGTGGCCTGCCACCTACCAGCACTTCATTATTTCAGGGATGCTTCACAATAAATCATTGACAAGTGCTCTCCTATGCTGAACCTCTCCCAAACAGTGATTGTCCAATCATAGCTTGGCACGCAACTAGGCATGGCAGGCCTGGATTGTTGTGTTGCCGTACCAGCGATACAGTATTGATGGCCAAAGTGCAGAAACCATCATTCCAAGTTTAAAGGGTTTCAGAGTGAAATGTGTTTTAGTGTTGCTAAGAAACGCTGAAAATTGAGAGATGAAAAGTTCTTCCTTTAATTTCCTTCTCTTCCCTTCCCCCGAACCTATACTTTCTCCCTCTCGTCTCGTTTCTCTCCCTCCTTTCCTCCCTCTTCCTCTTCGCTCTGTGGTGTCTTGCCGGACTTATTCCCCAGCTCAAGGGTTTAGGTGTTAATCCCTCACAATTTTCATCACTTAGAGCACCAATCAAAAAGGGCTTAGCCTGTGTAATCTGTCAGACTATTGTCCCCTCTTGCTCCTCCTTTGCTCCTGCTCCTCTCCTCCACCTCCACCCTCAGCCACTCCACTTTCCAAGTCTTTCCAGCTTGATCTTTTCGGCTTGCCCTTCTCCTATTCTGAAAATGTTGTCCAGAAGATAATGACAAAAAACATCCATGATCTGGATAGAGTACAATTGCTATAAATGAGAGATAAGGAGTAGCAAAATCTACTCATAAGAAAAAGCCACTGACAGACATGATTTTGCAGTTTGGGTTCATCTGAGGACAGCGTAGACTGGATGAGGCGAGGGAATGAGTCTGGTTGGAGTTTGTGAAGCCAGATCTTCCAGCAGGTTTGCGGTTGGCACTGAACATGCTTCCTCGGGGCGATTGCATTCGCCTTATTATTATTTTAGAATCTGCGCCTCTGGATGGCTGCAGCACACCTGGGCTAGAGCTCAGGTATCCAAGGCTTGAATCCACAGGGATCCAGCAGACACTCTCTCTCTCTCCCTCCCTGTGTGTTTGTTTGTTTTACTATGGGACTATATGTCTTAAAACCAAACTTCTGCCAGTTTTAGAGTTGTTTTCACTTAGTTTGTAGATCCACAGGCAGGTTTAGGGTGTAAAACATGTTGTAATGGGCCTTTAATGACGCTTCCCTGAATCTTTACAAGTTTCTTCGTCCTTTACTTTCATCTTTTCCTGACTTTTAATTAGGACATAAAGTCAATCTTCTTTGTCTGATCATTAAATGTACTGAACTTGTACCAACGGGTAACAAAAACCCTATTGCACGGGACTAGTATTACAATCATTATTGCTATTATGTTCACAGGCAACTTTTATTTTTTTATTTTTTTATTTGATCAAGACCACAGTCTTTCCCTAACACATGCTGTGATTGGCCCAACCATAACCAGAAAGAGTTTAACAATGCTTTAGTTGATATGAGCAGATATTGTCAGGAAACGTTTTGCAGCTATACGTTCAGTAACGGCATCGTTAACGACAGACATTAAGAGGTGACAATCCTCCTTTTCATTGGCCATCACCCACCCTCCAAAAAGGACGGAGCATGAATAGACTTCTCAGTGAAAGTCTCTGTCTCTCCTCTTACTCTCTGCCAGCAGCTAGACTCCATTAGTTCCAGGTAACTAGCGTATCATGGGATGAGACAGTGGGATCCCTGTGAACAAGCCCCAAACTAAAACCTCCACGGACTGATCCACGCTGCCTGCTGGAGCCCTGTCAAACAAGCAGCACACTAAGTGTACCCCTCCCAGTACACACACCATGATGAAACACTGCACCTTATTTGGAAAAGACAATACAAAGAAAAACGATGAGTAGAGTCAGCAAAGTCTATTACATGACAACAGAAGCATATTAAGTGTTTGGTGCTGAGCTGGAACAGCGCGTCTCTCTGTCTTTATAGCACAAGTTCAATTAGCTAAATAGGGCTGCACGATATGAGGAATGTATCTAACTGCGATCATTTTGACTGATATTATGATTGCGATAAGACTTAAGATATTGGAGGGAATGATCATTTTTGTATCGTTATTCTCGTTTTCATTGAAAATTAAATGGAATTTCACTAGCAAGGACCACACCATCAACCAGGTGCGTTTTGAACAATTTAATAATGAAAGATGATTGGAGCGCGAGGCACAAAGTCGCTTGTAGTCATCAGTTGACTTGCCGTTGATTGCGTTGTGGGGAGGCTTCGCTAGGGAATCCGCCATAGCACCCGGGCACAACCGACCTACTTAGGACCCAAAGAAGAGGAGAAAGGAAATGAACAGAAAGAGGGAGGGGTGCAGAATGCGGGGGGAGGGAATGAGAGGAGAGGTTTAGGTGAGTATTTATAGGAATACCGGAGGAGGCGTGTTTGAGATGTGGCCCTGCTCCTCAAACTGCTTGGTAGCATCAATAAAAGAAATTAAAATGATTATAGTGTGATTTTTGCGAGGATCTGTGCCAAACAAAGATTTTTTCTATGGTCTATAGGATAGGAGTTGTAGGCCATGACGTCCGCAGCACCACAATACTCAATTCAGAATGGTTTAACACATATTTTGCCTTTAACAAATTATAACACCCCCTGCGATATGGATATTGCACTACGAGTCCATATTGCGATTTTGATAAAATTGGGATTTATTGTGCAGCCCTAGTGCTAACTGTACAGAGCTATTTTTGGAGAAACTTTCTGACAACTTCCACGCGAAAAACAAAGCTGCACTGTGAATCAGTCCGACTCAGGTCATCATGGGTTGAGCTGTGACACTAACTTGTGCTTTCACTGATGGCCCTTCTGTTTTCCATTCTTTAAACTTCTCAACCCAGACATCGACGAATGCCAGGAGAACAACGGAGGCTGCGATCACTTCTGCCGGAACACGGTGGGATCCTTCGAATGCAGCTGCCAGAAAGGCCACAAACTGCTCACTGATGAACGGACATGCGAAGGTCAGTGACTGCGGCTGTCAATCACTCCGGTCCTCACTGTGTCATCAGTGCTGCTATCAGGCTCAGGGAGTCACCCAGCACTCGGGTCTAAATACACATAGAGGCAATCATTTTGAATGTTCCTGTGGTTTCACCTGCCAAAACTCAAAGACTAATTGTTTTATGACCCAGCAGCGGCTGGGGAATATTTAGCTGGATTGGGCTACAGGCACTGACACTGACTGACACACTAGCAGGGGTGGGGCTAAAATGGTGGCACGGGGTGAATTACATTATGTTGTTCTATCCTATCCAATATTTCCTATATTTCTAAGCAGATTTTCTATGCTGTATTCTGATAAAAATGTGTAAAAATATGTATAATAGGTGTATTATCACCTGAAACCAAGAACCGTGTTTTCGTTTCCGTCAATGAGCCCTTCATATCAGCATAGGAAGCGGGTCCTCTTCCACGGAGCCCACCATGTTGCAACGCCATGTGCCTACAGTAGCCAAGAATGGACAAACACCGGCTCTAGAGAGGGCCTTTCACATTTTTAGGTTACCTGAAGGCCACCGTAGCTTCTACTACACACTTGGAAAGGGAAGGGCTAAAACCTACACACAGCACCTTTTAATCTAGGTGTCTCTTTTGAGGATAGTTACATCGCTGAAAATATGCAATACAACATTGCATAAACCATGCCATAACGTAGCAACTCTGCCATCTTGCTATTAAACACTCTTTTATTTGACGCCATCTGCTGGACTGGAGCTGGCAACGGCTCATGTTGTGTGGTACTGACTATGAGACTGCCATACTTTGACTGAATTTAAACGGGAAGCAGTTGAACAAAGTCAGGGCTCAAAGAAGCACAATGTGTCGCCCTTGTATTGTTAACACAAATATTAAACCAAATGTAATACTTTATTTCTTAGAGTGGAATTGAGTGGCTAAAAGTATCTGCTTGTCTACATGAACTAAAATTATTGATGGTGTGAGAAATACATACAGAAGCATCCTTTGGACTCTGGACTTATGGATTCCATTAGATGCAGGCGGGGATCAGGAGAAGGCTGGTGTAGTGTAATGATCATTCACACATAAAAAAGTCCCTATCTTGGCTAAAAGTATCAAGGGCAGGGAAATGTCTATGTGAATGGGAAACTGGAGCCTTAGAGCAAGTTTGCGTCTGTGCGAGAGTCAGATGAGAAAACCAATTAGATCTCTAGGGATCCAGGCATACACTAGGTCCTGCAGGACATGAGTCTAGAGAAAATATATACTTCCCATCAGGTTTGTGCAGTCCTTGTGCTATGCTAGGCTAACGTCCCAGTGGACTGGCTGGACTCACAGGAGACAATTTCCATAAATGTCGGACTGTTCCTTCCTGCTGTAGAGTGACAATTTGAATGTGTGTAAATCCGTTGCTCATTGTAAATGCATACAAGTTTAAATGCATAAATTAGATAAGGTCAAGCCTGCACAGTCATATAATCTACAGTGTGTTGCAGCTGGGTGTGTAGTGTACATGCGAAGCCTCCTTGTGATCGGCGGTTATGTTTGTACGACCAAAGGCAGATTCCTGGTTGCAAGTTGCAGCAAGCGAGACGGGAGAGCAGACAAACATAAAATGATTTTTATTAACATCAAAACCCCCGAGGTGCTTCAGTCCCAGGCCCAAAACCACCGAGCGTGTACGCTTCGGCGCTGCGTTTGGATTCCTTAATGTGCTGTTGATTGTTGTTAGCCACATCATAGCGGCGGTGCCTATTTCTGACACACCTTTGCCACTGTACCATGCCAGCCTATAGCTGTCAGGTTTATCCCATCAGCTGACATCCAGACTGCTCAGCTTCAACACGACCTTCAAATGAAATATAATGTTTATTTTGTGTCAGCTCTTTCTGTGCTGTTGAGCTTTTCCAGAGAAAATAGCTCCCGGTGATACACTACATGCCAGTGTTAGAGCATTTGCCAGAACTGACTAAGAAACCAAAGCAGAAAAATGAATTGTTTGCCATAGTTGCATAAGCATTTTCCACGTTAACAAGTTATTCCTTCTATTCTAAAACTTTGGAAAGGCAGAGCGATAGAGAGAGTGTTGTCAGCAGTTAGATAAATGTCAGCAATCACTGTCAAAACACCCCATCAAGACCGAAAGAAAAACACATCAGCCAAACCAGAAACAAGGTTTATTTTATATATGTTCCCGGATCAGTTTATGTAAACCCTGCTTGTGAGCTAGCTCCAAACAGGCAAGTTATTCCTAAGCCCTCACATGAACAGTTGCCTGGAATATTTACGGAGCCAACATCCAGGCCTTAACAACTTCCGCCACATGACAAACTCCATTATAACATGTCGTATTTTTAGCCCCTGTGAAGCCCCGCGGAACAGCCTGAAATAAACCAGGTGAGCTTGAAACGCTGGCCTCCATTCCTGATAGGTTAATAATATTTGGTGCTGGACAAGTATACATAAACACATGCACAGGCAGGCGTGCACACACACACACACACACACACACACACACACACACACACACACACTCAGATTGACGTAACGGTGAATGTGAGCCGTCTCATCGTTAGTCCAGTGAAGTTTTTTCCGGATTGCTTTATTAGAATGAGCTCTTGTCCTAGTTTGGTGTGGAACTTGTGTTTGTTTACTATACTGTCCACTGTGATTAATGGGAAGGCCTCTTTAGTCCTCGGTGTGCAGCCTGTGTTTGCCCATAAATGAGTCATTAAGATTACAATATCTGTGAACCACTCATCCCACTGACCTTTGCTTCCATCGATGCAGTGGAACAAAACCCGTGTTCTCTCATTTGACTGCAAAACATATGCAAAACATGTCAAAGGTCAGACTGTTTTGATCTACTCAATTACTAAAACCTTGAGTTGTATATGTCAGACTGTCACTTTTGGGGGTAACAGAAAAAGAGTCAGAAGAGTGGTCAAAATGAAAGCAACAGACACAGCTTTCCAGACTTGTAGTCCCTAGTGTGGTTCCAGCTCCAAAAGTGCTACAGTAGATCTTACATTTCCCACAATTCAACCAATACCATCTTTTTACAAACACAGGCTTACTGTAGCATGTGTTACTACATTTGGGGTTAATCAGGGTTTATTTATTATTTTAGCCACAAAAGACATTATACACACACAAGTACAAAAAGTACAAACGTGTTCTTAGGATGAGACGTACTAACCATGATGGTAAACTGACATTTATGTGAAATATCAGGGGTGTTTCTCCTTTAAAATGTGTTTGTTTTTTAATGGCCACTGGATGCTGGCTGCAAGACGGCACCCCTGTATTGATGGGAATCGGAACCCCACCCTTGAGTGAATGAACAAAAACAGCAAATGAAGCCTAACTTGATTAGTCACCGATGATACTGTGTCTTGCAGTCACTGTCTCCATTTCCTGTTCTCGAACTCTTTCCATTTCACAGAGCTACGGTATTTCTCAGCAGTTATGTATCTCTTTGGTCTCCCTCAGACATCGACGAATGCTCCTTTGAGAGAACCTGTGACCACACCTGCATCAACTACCCTGGCAGCTTTGAGTGCGTGTGCAAAAAGGGATACATCCTGTACGGCCTCACTCACTGTGGAGGTGAGAGCACGAGAGAGAGAGCATGGGAGAGCATGAGAGAAACACCTGAAACCGCAAACGGGCCTGGAACTAGCTGTTTGGCACAGCCAAAGTGTGTGTGTGGTGTGTGTTGTGTGTGTGTGTGTGTGTGTGTGTGTGTGTGTGTGTGTGTGTGTGTGTGTGTGTGTGTGACAGAGTAGATCAAATGTGCGTGTTTGCGTGTATGCGTCTGAAAGGGAAAGGCTTTTCAGGGTGTGAAGGTGAGGGGTCGCTGAGCGTGTGCAGACGGCTGCTGCCGAAAGCTTCCTCACACCTCAGTTCCTCTGAATAACTTCTCCCTGAGCTTTGTGTGTGTGTGTGTGTGTGTGTGTGTGTGTGTGTGTGTGTGTGTGTGTGTGTGCGCGTGCGTGCGTGCGTGCGTGCGTGTGTACGCTGTCACACACCTGTAGCTCAGTACAGTTCTGACTGCTGTTCCACTGACTGACGTCACGGATGGAAAGGTGAAATGTGAGCACAATCACAGCTGCAGGAGCAGGATGTATCTCTTTCAGCAGATACATACCCTCAGTGGCCAGTTGATTAGGTACAGCTCGGTAAAATAAATGCAGTCCGGTAATAAAGGAAGGTTCTCATGTTTGTGTATAACCATGCATTTGAATCAACACCACTCTGAAACACTTTTAACAGAAACTGAACATTATAACTTATCACATTTAGATTTAAAACCTGTGCTGTCAACAAATTGGAAAACGTTTATTTGAAAACAATAAATACGCATTTAACAAATCCTTTTCTGAACAATGTAACCCGATGCTGACGTTACGTTGCATATATTCAATATTTCACATTTTTATAATATGGCAATTTAGAAAATGTTTCACTTGAGTGCATGCGCCGAACACTGCCATGTGAGGTCAGGTGGTAGAGCAGATGCCTACCAATCGGAAGGTTGGGGGTTCGATCCCCGAAGTGTCCTTGGGCAAGACACTGAACCCCAAATTGCTCCCGATGCTGTGCCCTCAGTGTGTGAATGTTTGTCTGATGAGCAGGTGGCACCTTGTAGGGCAGCCTCGGCCACAGTGTATGAATGTGTGTGAATGGTTCCTGTACTATGTAAAAGCGCTTTGAGTAGTTGTTAAGCCTTGAAAAGGGCTATATAAATACAGTCCATTTACTTTAAGGGCTATTTTCTCAATGTACCAATGATGTAAATGTATGTGGTTGTTTGTTATGGACAATAGAATCACATCTCTTGTCCACCCTTATATGTCTTATAATTGTAATTATAATGTTTTATATTTCATATACACACTGGCTATAATACTGTCTGTGGTTGTGTCTCAGACATTGATGAGTGCAGCATCAGTAACGGGAGCTGTGAGAACGGCTGCATAAACACCCAGGGAGGCTACGAGTGTGTGTGTCCACCTGGACAGAAACTCCACTGGAACAAGAAAGATTGCATCGGTAAGCACCATGTGTGTGTGTGTGTGTGTGTGTGTGTGTGTGAGTCCGTGTGTGTGTGTCCGCTTTTGAGTTTCTCCACATGAGGCGTGGTGGATTCCTCACAGCAGGCCTGAACACAAGTGTACGTGTGTGTGTGCATGTGTTTGTGTGTGTGTGTGTGTGTGTGTGTGTGTGTGTGTGTGTGTGTGTGTGTGTGTGTGTGTGTGTGTGTGTGTCCAGGTGGTTGTCATGGTGATGTGACTATGTGTGTTCCTCAGAGGCGGTGAAGTGTCTGCCCAATGGGAAGCCAGCACCCCGAGCCCAGCTGACGTGCAACAAGAGTGGAGGGGCAGAGGTCTGCTCGCTCTCCTGCCCCTCCAACGCCCTCTTCCTTGCAGGTAAACACACACACACACACACACACACACACACACACACACACACACACACAGCTAAACAAAACAGAGTGAATATAAAATGTATTGTGCTCACACAGCTTTCCTATTTTCCATATGGTGGGTATTTACAGATTTACAGTATGAACCATAAAGTATTAGTGCTAACACAACAAAACATGGAGTTCTAATGTTTATATTAGAATAATTATTTAAGTTAATAAGTTAAGGAAGAATACCGAACATTTGCGAGTTAGAGCTTTAGAAAGCAGCCTTGCCATTCATTACCAAGTACAACATGCCAAACTGTAGCTAGGCATGGCTCGAGGGATGGCAATTCTTTTGGTCACTTTGGTAAATCACTTTGGTAAAGACTGAATCTCAACAACTGTTGGATGGATTGCCATGACATTTTTGAGTTGATGAATCCTGCTGACTTTGGTGACCCCCCCCCCAAACCCCCCCCCAAAATAAAATACTGGATGAGCACAAACTTCAGGGATTCATGGTTCCTACGATGAATCCTGTGGACTTTGGGGATCCCTGGCCTTGTCTTCTAGTGCCACCATGAGGTTGACATTTTATGGTTGTTTACGAAATATCTCAACAACTTGTGGCTGGATTGTGATGAAATACAGTATGGTACAGAAATGCATGGTCCCCAGAGGACGAATACATTTGATCCCCTGGCTTAAATCTAGCACCATCATCCGGTCAAAATAACTGCAAAACTAATGGCATCCCCATCAGCCTCAGCTGCACTTTGTGTTTACTGCTAATTATCACATGCTAACATGCTAACCCAAGATGGTGAACATGGTACAAACCATAGACAGTATATAAGAATGGACCAACAGATCCCGTTGCTCTGGACGGAGACCAGTGAAGGATATTAGAAGCACTTTTCCGGTGATGGCTGAGCGTTACTGCGCAGCCTCCAACTGAGAGAGACGACGTAGATGTGACGTGAGCAACCTGTCTGAAAGTTGGAAGTCTTCTGGTAGCTGTGCCAAGAGAAATCTCAATCATTCCGAATCTTGCAGAGACGGAGAGCGTAGGTATATGTAAGGAGATAACATAGGCACAGGCTAATTATTGATCACTAAAAGTTAGTTAACATTAGTAATTAAACTTAAACAGCTAATGTAAGTCCAAACTGCCAGAGAGTTTCTCCTGTACTATACGGTAATTCCTCTACTATGTAACAGTAAGTCGCGTGGTTATGACACAATCGTTAGCCTATTTTTACCAAAATGTCTGCTACGGAGCCATAACGTGAGATACAAGGTAATGGAGCCTTTTATACATTGTCATGTTTCTTTAGAAATGAACAATGGACAAATAAAGTATTTAAACGCTTCAGGTGTTTAGTTATTCGCTGTCAAAGTGACGTCAAAATGAATGGCAGTCAATGGGATGCTAACGGGGGGTGAGTGCTTGTTAGCATCAAAATGGCTCCATACGTGCTACGCGTTGTGAGGAGAAGCTTACCCCCTTGAAACAAACCTGCTAACAGTCATTGTAAATGTGAGCTTATTTTTTTCAAGTTCTTTTTTATGGCAGGCTTCACAACCCCACTTTCCACCTTAAATGTGCTTATAGCTTCTGTACCTAACAATGAAACAATCTAATCTAAACAGTTAAAATAACTGAAAGTATTGTGACGTGCCTATTGCACTGTGCAGAGTTTAAAGTGCAGAGTTCAAAGTGACATCTTCAAGTTGCTTGTTCTTTCCAACCTATGGTCTATAGCTCATAATGCTATGTGGCAAGGAAGGGGATCATTATTAGGCATTATTTAGCCTTTTTTGTGTCCTGGCTGGGATATACAGTACTATAGAGGGACTATGAAGGTGTTATTACCGTAAATTATTAATTTCGTTGTTGTGACCTTTTTTTCTGCATTTCATGTTCGTTAATTTTCATTTGGGGATGGGTTAGATATACATATGTGTCAAGTTTGTGTTTTGTCTGGAAGTGATCTGGGTATAAAGATTATTATAGACCAAATATAATGAGAGAGAAAATGGGAAACATTTTATTTGTGGAATTGCTCTTTATTTATGTAAAGAGAAATATACTGTAATTCATATTGCGAAAAAAGTCACAGTTGGTGACCCAGCAAATGGAACTAAAACACTCTAAAATGAGCTTTACTGCCGGATGTATAGTTTCAGCGGCCACATTGCACACGCTGCTTCCCTCTGGTGGTGACAGCTTGCTGTCACAGCTTTCTGTACCATCCTTTCCTCTTGATGCCACTGATGCTTGATGAAGGCACTCACACTCTTTGTTGCTGTATTGGTTGATCCTCAGGCTCTCCACTCAGAATGATGTGTTTTTCACTCTGCAAAGTTTTCTTGGCTTCTCCCATCCCAGCACTTTGGCTGGCAACCCTGTCTATCCTCCTGTGATAGTACTTAACACACATCTGTAAATCGATTACATTCTTTCATCATGCCTTTTTTCCCAGAGCGAGGCCTTCGCTCCATTTAACTTGGCCGCCATGGTGTGAGAATGATGGATAGCTCTCAGGCATGAAGTGAAATATTTGTTTTTCTGTCTTTTTGGAGTGCCGCTTAATTTTCGGGGGAAGAGAGCCATGTAAATTCCTGTGGCTTGATGCAGCCGGGGCTCTTATTTAATCATCTCGCTTTTATGACCTCCGAAGGCTTCATCGTTCATTTCTTACTTGAAATGCGTCTTTGTGTGTGTGTGCATCAAGACAGGATTCATAGATCTTTCATTTGGGCTTCCATTTCTCAATAGGGGTTTATGGTGACATGGCAGCGGAGTTTCCTCTGGGCTGTCAGTCATGTTTCTAAATACAGGAGGAGAGTAAGGTCATACAGCATTTATAAAATTCTTCTTAATCCTCAGAAGTGGACGTGGCCCAGCCCACCGCCAAGTTAAACACACATGCTTCCATACCGTACCTAAAAACTAAAACCAAAAACTTCCTAACCTCTCATCATCATGTCTGATATCTCTCACTGTAGTCTAATATGTGTGTGTTCCTTACAGACTCAGAGAACAGCTACACACTGAGCTGCGGAGTGCCTGTCCAGCCTGGTAAAGCTCCTCAGAAGAGGAATGCCACCACTGCGTTACCTACATGTGCCGGTACAGTAGGCCTGAGAAAAAGCTGTTACTAACACTCAAAATATGATGATGGTACTGTATTATCTTAAGCATATATCTGATTAATTAATACCTTAGGATAGTGATTACCAACCAGGGACACTTGTACCCCAGGGGGTACTTCTGCTAGTGCCTGGGGGTACTTGGAAAGATTGTGGAGTAGCTCAACTAATAAAAAATAGAAATTATCATTTGATTAAAAAATATGTAATATGTAACAGCTGCAGACAGGACTTTTAAACTGGTAGCTAAAAGTAATGCATTATCGTCTGAAATGGTTAGCTGAAAGTATTGAAAGAATTGTAGGATTAAAAAGCTAAAAGTATTGCATGCGGCTGATACAGTTTGAATAGTTAGCTAAAACTACTGACTAAACTGTTTAAATAGTAAGCTACAACTACTGACTAAACTGTTTAGTTAGCTAAAACTACTGACTAAACTGTTTAAATAGTAAGCTAAAACTACTGACTAAACTGTTTAAATAGTTAGCTAAAGCTACTGACTAAATAGTTAGCTAAAACAACAGACTAAACCGTTTAAATAGTTAGCTTAAGCCACTGACTAAATAGTTAGCTAAAACAACAGACTAAACTGTTTAAATAGTTAGCTTAAGCCACTGACTAAATAGTTAGCTAAAACAACAGACTAAACTGTTTAAATACCGTATTTCCTCAAATAAAAGCCGGGGCCTTTATTTATCTGAACTGCAGAAGGTACCAGGCTTGTATTTGAAGCAGGCTTTTATTAGAGGTAGGCCTTTATTTCTAATTCCATCTGTTTGATAAGTATAATTGTTTTAAATAAACGTTTTTAAATGAAAAGCCATAGTGTTCCAGTGGATAGAGATCATTCATTTTTTAAGCATTTAAGCATTTGCATTTGCAAAAATATCACCATATACAACAACAGCCAGAAGGGAGACAAAGCAATTTGGGTCAGAATTAATCAAACACCACCATTGTGTCAGTTTGAACCCTGTAAATGTACCGGGTATTTATTTAAAATACAGGTACACCAGTATCTGATTAACGTTACAGACGGTAGCTAGCTAGCTTTGTTTCTAGCTCCAACTTTTTTCCTCCCACCTCCAGCTAGCTAGCCGTGCTGGGGTCATCCCTATGTTCCCCGGGTCCTATGTTCCCCGTTTTTCCCAAAAAGGGTCCTATGTTTCCCTGTAGCAATACATACCGGGGAGCATAGGACCCTTTTTCTGGAAAAGGGTCCTATGTTCCCTGCAATCTATCAATCTTTATGGTAGGGTTAGGGTTAGGGTTAGGGTTAGCCATGGAATTTGGCAGTAATGGTGGAAAAAGTAACAGACCGGGGAAAAATAGGACCCTTTTTTTGAAAAAGGGTCCTATGTTCCCCACTCTCATACAAAGAGGGGAACATAGGACCCAGGGAACATAGGACCCGGGCAACATAGACACGCTCCCGCCGTGCTCTGCTCTTGTCGGCTAATCTTGTCAGCTCATCCTTCTGTTTCTTCCAGTATCGGATTCTCCTGGGGTCAATGTCGAAACGTCTCGCAGCTTTTCACCCGAGTTTTCCTCCACATACTTTAAAACTCTTTTCGTTTTGTTGTTGAAAAGTCCGTCACTCTCTTCTCTGCCAGCACTAAATGAGACCCATGTTACATCCAATGTAGCTACTGCCATCTATTGGCACCTGTACATTACTACAAACTACACTTGGCTGAGTGTAACACATACAGCCGCATTGACTAAAATACCGGTAGGACAATAATCCAGAAAAACAAAGTGTGGAAAAAAGCATGAATATATTG
Organism: Sander lucioperca; assembly: GCF_008315115.2. Taxonomy (NCBI): domain Eukaryota; kingdom Metazoa; phylum Chordata; class Actinopteri; order Perciformes; family Percidae; genus Sander; species Sander lucioperca. The sequence goes on along the minus strand of NC_050192.1, from coordinate 1,442,188 downwards.
TTGAATCTGTTAAATTAAATTGGTAGAAATGTACATTACAATGAACTTGAATTTTATTTTGACTTAATATTATATGAAAGGCACTTAGGAGATTATCCACACTATTTTTTCCCCGGCCTTAATTTGAGACCGGCCTTTATTTGTCCCTGTTGACCATGCCCCCGGCCACTATCAGAGGCCCGGCTTTTAATTGACTACCGGTTTTTATTTGAGGAAATACGGTAGTTTGCGTAAGCCACTGACTAAATAGTTAGCTAAAACAACAGACTAAACTGTTTAAATAGTTAGCTAAAGCTACTGACTAAATAGTTAGCTAAAAGTAATGGATAAACGGTTGACACACTCAGCTTCATTACCAATAAGTAGTACAACGATTGCTTACCAAACCAGCTAAGTGTTGACAGTACAGTTGTATGAAAAAATTAACAATATCCACTTTTACGTAATTAATAGTTTTATCCATTTGGAACATAAATTAAATAAAGTTACTTTCAAAAAGACCAAACTCAGATTAAGGGGGAAGATAATGTACTCTTTACACACCTGTGGTTTCTATCATGATTAACAGTGTTGTGTTTCTCTCTGCTGTGAATGAATAAAGACACACTGGCCCCACCCATCAAACAGAAGGCCAGGTTCAAGATCAAAGACGCCAAGTGTCACCTGAGGCCCCGCAACAAGGAGAAACACAGAGATTCATCCAAGCAGAACCTGCAAGGTAAATACATTGTACTGGATTAGCAAGTGTTTAGGAAGCCACTAGCATTTATAATCTATATTTTAACTGAAAGTCTGCACTTATCTTTAGTGCTTCATTACAACGCATTATAATCTTCTACCTCATGACTCTTCCTCTCCTCCTCCCCATACTTCACCTCTGTATTTTCACCTGGAAGGAGGCCACTTCCCCTGCACTGACGACTGCCAGGTAACTTTTGTCAACCTCAAGTGCGACTCGTCTAAGAAGCGCCGACGAGGACGCAAATCTCCTTCCAAAGAGGTTTCCCACATCACAGCTGAGTTTGAGATGGAGATGAAGGAGGAAGAGGCTTCGGGTGAGATGTTCTGCCTTACCTGTTTTATCGAACTCCAACTGGAATGAAATAGTAAACATTCATACAGTGCAAAGAGAATTTACAAAGAATGCATGCATACCTTACAGAAGAGTATGTAGGCTTTCAAAACTGGAAATACCAAATCAATCTCAGAAATTGCTACGGAAAGTCTCTTGTGGTACCGAACCATATACAGAATACAATATGATGTACATAAACAAGCAAATCATTCAGAAAGAAAAGATTTCATTTTTGATCAACACCCATTTTTTGCCTCAGACACGTGTAATGTGGACTGTGTGCGGGAAAAGATGAAGCAGAGGCTGCAGAGCACCATGCGGACGCTCAGGAAATCCATCAACAAACAGCAGTTTTACATCCAGTTCTTTGGGACAGAGTACGAGGTGGCCCAAAAACCATCCAGGGTACCAGAGGGAGCTGAGGCCTGCAGCACGGGTCAAGTCCTCCGAGAAGGAAAGTGTGGTTAGTACTGAGTTTTACTAGTTGTCCATTAGTGTCATGATGTTGATGCCCTGTTTTTGATGAAAAAGATCAACAGGAGCCACAGAAAGTACCCATCTGGGGCACCTTGTTAGCTCACCTGGTAGAGCGTGGGCCCCATGTATTAAGGCTCAGTCCTTACCGCAGTAGCCCAGGGTTCAATTCCGACCTGGGGCCCTTTGCTGCATGTCTTCCCCATCTCCTCCCGCTTTCCTCCCTACAGCTGTCCTATCAATTAAAGCCCCCAAAAAATGAATAAAATTATAATCTTCAGAAAGTATCCACCTGTGTCTTCCTCCTCAGTGAGCTGTGGTGTGGGGACGTTCTACAGCGGGGAGCAGGAGCAGTGTGTCCAGTGTCCTCCCGGTACCTACCAGGACACGGTGGGTCAGCTGTCCTGTGAGCCATGTCCCAGCACTGAAGGACAGGGCATCGCTGGCGCCAAGAACGTGTCTCAATGTGGAGGTAAGTCACCATCTCGGCATTACAGTCATTTCAAACACATCAGATCTTACATCCTTGCTCCAACAGTACTGAAACAATTGCTGTTGATTGCTGAAACTATTCCAAATGTACTAATCATGTTAACACACAGGAGCTGGTCCATTAGAGCAGTGGTTCTCAACCCAGGGGTCTGGACCCCCAAGGGGGTCTGCAGATCATTTCTGGGGGTCGCCAGATGGTTGGGGAGAACACCAAGCTCATTATTCCAGGAAGGTTGCGACTCAAAAAAAGTTGAGAACCACTGCATTAGAGTACCTTAAATGTTTATCCTGTCTGCCAATCAACTATAGACTTTCTTTCCTTCTTTTATCTTTGTCATTGCTGAAAATTGGGACATTTTAATTTTCCTTTGGCTAAAAGTACAGCAGTATTACTGCAGGTAAAATAAGTCTTCTCTACATTGGCGACATACAGTACATATTACATGCATGTATAATGTGTGTTGGGTTGGCACCACCTAGTGGTCATTCATGCAAAGTGAATCTGAGCGACAGCCACAGGAGAGCACCACAGACCAGAAGTGTGTTCAGTTACTGAACTCTTTGTGGTGAGTGGAGATTAGAAATTTTATTTACCAACTGATCCTACACTGAGAAACACTCTTACATTGTGTAATCAGTATCCAACTTCAAACAGTGCCTTAGAGAGACAAAAAGCTACAGATACATTAAGAGGATCACAGAGAAATTAAAGACAGGTGATTTTCTTCTGTCCTTCCCTCAGGTCAGTGTACAGCAGGTCACTTCTCTGCTGACGGGTTCCGTCCATGCCAGCCTTGTGCGCTGGGTTCCTACCAGCCAGAACCAGGCCGAGTCCTCTGCTTCCCCTGTGGTGGAGGTCTCATGACCAAGTATGAAGGATCAGTGTCCTTCAGGGACTGTGAGGCCAAAGGTGATGCTTTGTGTCTGTGTGTGTCATTGTCTTTGTGTGTCAGATAGTGTGCATCTCTTTATGTCTACTGTTTGTCTGTTGATATAGTATTTTTTTGGTACGCACAACATCTAAACAGCACTGTGGCAGCCAAAATGCATTTACATTTATATGAGGGGGGGCTATAATCAGAGATATGCTTTTATTTTGTATCTTCAATGTAGATGTCAGTTTGCCGTTTAAAAAACAATTTTTCTCTAGCACTTTGAAGAATGTATGGCTTTAATTAAAATGTCTCAACAACTATTGAAAGGATTACCATGGAATTTGGTACACACATCCATGTCCCCCTCAGGATGAATTGTAATATCTTTGGTGATCCTCTGACTTTTCATCTAGCACAGGGGTCTTCAACGATTTTTAAGCCAAGGACCCCTTAACTGAAAGAGAGACGGAGCAGGGACCCCCCAATTGTATAAAATTAACCTGGGCCTACACTAACGTGTAGGGCAGCCTAAAGCCTTTATAGATACATTTTTTGCATACAATACAAGCTATTCAATTGTTGGCATGATTTTATAAATCATGTTTTGATGTTAAACATACATGTGGCACATTGAATCCTTTTAATTAACTGTGGATGGCCTTAGTGACTACCTTACCTATGGGCCAGTAAGCCTATTATCAAATAGGCAGATTTACATTTGCTAATAATATGTTGGATTTATGTTAAGGTCGTGACACACCAACCCGATTTTCGGCCGTCGGACAGTCTGGAGAAGTCAGTGAAACGAGTCTGTTCAGTGTGTTTTCCGTGCCGTCGTCTGTTGGTGGGGCCGTCGGCCTTCATTTTGGCCGATTTGACATGTTGAATTGGAAGGCAGGCACTACCGGCAGTCGGACTCAAATGACTAATCTGATTGGTAGAGTGCTAACTAGGGCTTTGACGCCGAACTTCGATATTCGAATATAATTCGAATATAATTCGAATATTAAAAAAAATATTGATATTCGAACGAATATTAGGCAGCCCTTAATATTCGAATTTCGAACCTGTTATGGGCATTATTTTTTTGTTAATGTGTTTGCTTGTAAACCTTGTTTTCAATGCAGATTCCGAGGCTTTTTCACGCATTTCAAAATGTAAACACGTCACGGCGACGCATGTTGCTCGGCCGTGGCTTGGTAGCGCATTTCCCCTGACTCATTTCCTGGTTCTCTTTCTCAATCAACAACGTAAAATTAAGGAGAGGGTTAACTTCTCCTGCTCCAGATTTCCCACCGTGGTCAGAAAGAACAGGGGAGACACTTTGTTTCTCTCACTAAGACTATAGAGTCGCTACTCGCTCTGAAGCTACCGGTTATCACCGTCACTCTCTCACAACACACACTCCACACACACACACACACACACACACACACACACACATACACACGCGGCTCGACGCACACACCAGCGCAAAAGTATGAACATCAGACCACTTACGTAGGCTACGGTGAAATATCCGACCTTCCTGTTGAAAGCATATTGTTTGTGTTTAATCCAGGGTCTGACTTTTAATTTAAAAAAAAAACAAACAGTGGTGGCAGTGTGTTTTTCTTCCAACAACATCATTGCACGCCTACTGACTGATACACTGCCCTCTGGTGGACAGAACATATACGAAGTTTGATACCAATATAAGCCTTACTGAAGGCATTTAATGGTCAAAATATTATTAATAAATATTCGAATATATTCAAATATTATTATTATAAACATATAATATAAATATTATTTCATAAACAAACAAACTTCGAATATGATTTTTGGGCAAAAGTCAAAGCCCTAGTGCTAACCCGGAAACGAGGAGTGGGATAAGCGTGACTAGAGTCTCTCAAAATCTGACGAAAATCTTTTAAACTGACCTTTGTCGATCTGAAATGAAGACAGATTCAGCAACTGCACGGCCTATTTCTCGCTTAAAATGTTTTCAGAAACACGTTTCGGTGAACTATTTTAGTAAAATATGACATGACAGTCTGTCTTTGAATTTCCGGAGAAACCAGACCCACGTTACACGTTCGTCCAATCAGCTGCCAGTTTTCAGTTTTGGGCGACAATACAGATTAGCGCCGCCTGCTGTTATGGAGACGTATTACGTCTCGTCGCTTTGGTGTGTTCCGAGGCACTTTTTTGACCAACTCGGGGAGACTGATCAGTCCAACTGCCTTTTCTGCCGACGTTCGGCCGTCTGGTTGGTGTGTCAGGGGCATTAGGCCAATTTGGTGGCCCCCCTGGAGTAACTCTAAGGACCCCCTAGGGGCCCCGGACCCGATTAAAAACACAATTTTCCAAAGCTTTTTTTATCCATGTGTGAAAGTTAAATAGATATCTGGTAGATGGCAGTAACACACAGTGGTACACAGCCCACACATTATTCATGACATTAATCAGACTATAAGGTCTGCATTTACAAAAAACACCGGGAAATTTGCGCAAACCCGACCTGAATCAAGCCCTTGGGGAAATTTGAGAAATTATAGCTCAGCCATAACCTGACGGATAGGGTCGGGTCCAATCGGATTAGAGCTGGAAATCCAAGCTCTACTGTAGACTCTAAGGCTTGTTTAGTATTCTATAGGTTGGTTGACTACCGTGTAATTGGAGCTTTTTATCTTATGTGCCACTTTAAAACTGCATATGTTAATGCTGGCATTTGCAAAGACACAAGCCATTTGTCAGCAGTTTCATTGTTAATGCTGTCATAAAGTAGTGTTCAGATGTTTATGAGATGGCAGTTTGCACATGTAGATGATAAAGTCATCTGTACAGGGTTTAGTTCTCTGTTTATATGCTTGCTTTGTAATCTAGGCAGGAATAATATCACAGCTGTGTGATGTATCTTGTAGATGGCCTGCTGTTTATTCTCGTTCATTTTATACTGTGTGTACACTGACTGCCTCCTGTTCCTCCTCAGTGCACTGTGCTCCTGGACATTACTACAACTCCAGTACCCATCGCTGTATCCGCTGCCCAGCAGGAACCTACCAGTCTGACTTTGGGCAGAACTACTGTATCACCTGCCCGGGGAACACCACCACTGACTTTGACGGTGCCACCAACGTGTCCCACTGCAAAAGTAATGTTGTTCTATATATATATATAAAGTATATAACTGATCTTATCACCTTATCCAGAGTGATTGATAATGAGTGCCAGAGGAGAATACAGTAGGTTTTAAGTATTGAGCTCAACAGTGTGGTTCTGAAAGTAAAAATCTCATTCATTTTCTCCATAAGGATTTTGATTATTAGCCATAAGATCTAAACCAGGGCTGTCAAACTCATTTTAGTTCATGGGCCACATCCCCCTAATTTGATCTTAAGTGGGCCAGACCAGTAAACCACTCCAGAAAGATCAGAAACTGTATCTGCCACAGAGTTTCTTGTCAGCTTGATGTTGCGCTAGTTGCTTCTGCTACGACAGCATTCTAAGACCGTTGTAGGAAAAAAATAATGTTACAGACCCGGGAGAGAGCGGGAATATTCTGAGAAAAAACTCAGAATTTCTAAGATTAAAGTCGTACATTTACGGAAAAAGAACTCTGATATTCTCTGAGATTAAAGTGGTAAATTTGGAATTGGAATGAATTACTTCTCTGCAATTTTCACACTTTGCAAAGTCATCCAGTGGGCCTGATTGGACCATTTGGCGGGCCGCTTCTGGACCACGGGCCGTATGTTTGACACCCCTGGTCTAAGCCATCCAAGGTAGACTGACCACGAGCTCCGAGGTTGTGAAACGAAAGTTTCTGCTCCTGTAGAAGCCACAATTTTTTTTTTAAATCAACCTTGTATCAAGAAAAACATGTTTTATTCGCAATTTCATGGAGAAATACTACACTACCCACAATCCTAAGCGCAACACCGGCATCTCTATGTGGTGGAGCTCGCTTTAACCATGGAAATGTTTACCGCACCTGCAAACCCGCGAACGGCTAGAGCAAGCGGCTGTCACCGAAGTCTATGATCGTTTCTGTACACAGTCTTGTACCTTTGCCTTTTTTGACATTTTCAAAATGTTGGTTTTTTTTGCGCCGAATCAAATGTTTTATGGTCACAATTCCTCTCGTAGCTGGTTGGCTTGGTTCCAGGCCTAAAACTTTCTATACAGGCATTTAATGAAACATCAATGGAAAATCACTTCGGGAACCAGAGCCGTTCCAAAAATGGGCAGTCACCGTTGAGCTCTATTGACAGGAGTCATGTTTGTTTCTATTATTCTGCCCTCAGACCAGCTGTGTGGAGGCGAGCTGGGAGAATACACAGGCTACATTGAGTCTCCTAACTACCCTGGAGATTACCCATCCAACGTGGACTGCGTCTGGACCATCAACCCACCACACAAGAGGCGGATTCTCATCGTGGTACCAGAGATCTTCCTCCCCATCGAGGATGAGTGTGGAGACGTGCTGGTCATGAGGAAGAGTGGTAAAGAAAAAAATCACAATACTACAGTTAGTTTTTTACCAGTTGATCAGACAGATTCATGGTCTTTATGTTGGTAGTCTGCAAAACTCAAAATGCAACGGTAATGTCCATTGCCAGCCAAAGGGTTGGCACTTGTACTCTGTTTCTGTGTGTGGTTTTGCTTGAATGTTAACCTCTGGCTGGACATCAACGAGGTATTTATTTCTGTTTCCCCACAATAAGCCTCTTTTACACATGATTAATCATGCAAGAATGACACTCATGATGCCCTTAGGATAAACACACACAAATTATTCTTCAGTGGCAAAATAGATTATTAGATTGGATTAGATTTCATTGCACATTGTCACAAGTGCATAGCAACGAAATGTAGTTGGCGTCCAACCAGAAGTGCTTTAAGCAGTGACTGAATAACATATGCTACAGTATGTAGTGTGTAGGGATGGGGATCGTTAATTTGTATTGAAATTGATACCGTTTTAGAGACTGCTTAACTATCCAAGTCTTTACCGATAGCATTATCGATACATATCTATTATTTGATGGAAAGACGAGACGAAAAGTTCTTAATCTTATCAGAACTATTATTGCTTTTAATGCAGAAACTGTGAGTCTGTGACTGTTTGATTTCTTCTGTCGCTGTTTCTGTATTAACGATCTGATTCAGCGGCCCACAGAGCGGTGCTGTCCGTAGCCGGTCCAACTATGTTTTGGACGATTTGCGGTGGGGAGGCTAGTCTTTACCGATGGTCTTTAAGCACACACTGTGCTTGTGAATCATTTTCCCGGTTCACGCACGTATCTATTTTTAGACATAACGTTATATGATCCACTAGTCTCAATAGCAGTATCGAATGCTCGTACCTTATTAATTTTCGTGTTTTGGAACCGGGTCCTTAATAGAACCATATGCAAACCTGCGTCATTTAGTCCGGTTCAATCCGACTCTGGTTTGTTTCCCCCTTTGATACAATTAGTTGGGCACATATGAACACGGCAATCATACAGTACATACAGAGATGCTTTCTCACAGAAGTATGCACTAATCCTGAGTTTACTTTCTCACTCCCATACACATGTAACCAAAAAAAGCGGTGTGAAAGTTCTTTGATTCTTGATTTTGGTTCAGAATATATTTCGTATGGAAAGAAACAGAACCACGTTTACCAACTCAAAGTGGTGGAATGTAACTAAGTACATTTACTCAAGTACTGTACTTAAGTACAAATTAAGATTTTTGCACACAAAACACATGTAGTTTATAAAATACAATGCTTTATTATAAATTGAACTACCCAACAATATACAGGCCTACAAGTCCAGCTGAAATGATTGGACCATTAAACACTGAGTTGATTGACAGAACTGTTTGGATCATTTCCAGTTTCTAAAATGGGAGGATTTTACTGCATTGAGCATTTTTAATACTTTAAGTACATTTTCCTGATGATGCCTACATATTTTTTTCCTTAAGTTTAACTTTCAATGCAGGACTTTTACTTGTAAAAAGAGTATTTTTACAGCGTGGTATTAGTACTTTTACTTAAGTAAAGGATCTGAATTCTTCTTCCTAACTGCCAACTTATCTCCTGATACATACCAGATGATGAACTACATGTCTATAAAACCCTAAGGATGTGGAAAAGTACTATTGTGACATGTTTGTACTCTTCCTCCAGCCCTTCCCACCTCCATCACCACCTATGAGACGTGTCAGACCTATGAGCGGCCCATCGCCTTCACCTCTCGCTCTCGCAAGCTTTGGATTCAGTTTAAGTCCAACGAGGGCAACAGTGGCAAAGGGTTCCAAGTTCCATACGTCACCTACGACGGTGAGTCCCCTTCCACACAGCTCTCACATCTCACATACAGGCTGCCGCGAGTGGCTTCCTAATCATTTAAAAATGATCAATTTACTTGTGAATCATGTGATTAATTATTTGTTGTTACTGATTTTTCTACCTTTATTCTATATACTCTATGATGTGTGGTTCCCTGTCCTGTTCCAGAGGACTACCAGCAGCTGATAGAGGACATAGTGCGAGATGGCAGGCTCTACGCCTCCGAGAACCACCAGGAGATACTAAAGGTATTTATCAGTCTTAGATTCCCCACACACACACACACACACACACACACACACACACACACACACACACATATCCCTAGTCACTACACTTTGCACTAACCTTCATCCTGGACTATACATCTGCCCTTTGAACATTATATATGGATAATATATAGTAGTATTATATAATATATAGTATTTTTTTTTTGCATTCTGCACTCCGTCCATTCATGTCTGTATTTATTGTTTATTTCTTATTAATGTTAAATGTTTGTTTGTGTATGTATGCACCATTCACCAAGGCAAATTCCACGTTGGTGTAACTTACTGTGGCAATAAACCCTTTTCTGATTTTTTTCTTTTATAATAAAAGAAATAAAGGTTGAAAAAGTCCTCACCTCCTATGATTGGTCCATGACACTCTTTGTCCTTGTGTCCTCCCTACAGGACAAGAAGCTGATAAAGGCCCTGTTCGACGTGCTGGCCCATCCCCAGAACTACTTCAGGTACACGGCACAGGAGTCCAAAGAGATGTTCCCTCGCTCCTTCATCAAGCTGCTGCGCTCCAAAGTCACCAGGTTCCTAAGGCCGTACAAATAGACGGGGCCTCTCCGCTGTCCTGTTAAATCCAGCAACCTAAATGTAAACCCCCCCCCGTCTACTTCTCCACGGCCTTGGTCAATAAGTTTTTGTATCCATTTTATGATTACACATTTTTCCTCAATCCTCACATGCTGCTGCTTTGACCCCTTTAAGTAGTAACACATCACTAACTGACACCCTTCCCTCTAGCTACTGCAGCTTTTTCTGTAAGGTTTGACCGATATGGGTTTTTGCAGGCCAGTATTCATATTTTTATAAAAAAGCAGAAGATGCCTGATATATATTGTTTTCTTAAATTTGACAATTTAATACCGAACATGTATTGAGTATTGAGGGGTTTTTCTCAGTTTGGTACGGTAACATTTAGCAGCTCCTTAAGGCAGGGTGGCCCTGCGTGGTCCAGTGAAGGTGCAATATCTGCAACACTGGTGGTGCATGGTCTAATTGAATATTGAATACTGAATTGAGTATTTTTCAACAAATAAACAACAAAATGAAATAGACTCAGCATAGCAAACCTCCACATTCTTTGTCTGAGGTTGGTTTCAGTAACAAGTAGTGGTGGAATGTAACTAAGTACATTTACTCAAGTACTGTACTTAAGTACAAATGTTGAGGTACTTGTACTTTACTTGAGTCTTTTCTTTTCATGCCACTTTCTACTTTTACTCCATTTCAGAGCGAAATATTGTACTTTTTACTCCACTACATTCATCTCACAGCTTTAGTTACTTTACACATTTAGATTTATTATAAATTAAATCACTGAGTTGATTGACAGAACTGTTTGGATCATTTCCAGTTTCTAAAATGGGAGGATTTTTCTGCATTCAGTACTTTTACTTTTAAAACTTGAAGATTGTCCTGATGATACTTACATACTTTTGCTTAAGTAACATTTTCAATGTAGGACTTTTACTTTAACAGATTAGTACATTACACACAGTACATTACTCTGTCTGTATGGCAAATATGAAACAGAAATTATAGCTTAGCATGAAGACTGGAAACAGGTAAACGGCTAGCCTGCATCTGTCCAAAGGTATCACAGTCTGCTCACCAGCTGAATACTCAGTAATACACACGTTATACCTTGTTTGTTCAATCCATTCTTGGCCTGATGTCACGACTTCCTGGTCCTCATAAAAGCAGTAGTTTTTTGTACCTTCAGACAGAGCCACGCTAGCAGTTTCCCCCTGTTTCCAGTCGTTATGCTAAGCTAAGCCAACCCCACTGCTGGCTGTAGCTTCACATATTGTATAACTGATGGATACGAGAGTGCTATTAATCTACTCATCTAACTCTCGACAAGAAAGTCAATTTCCCAAAATGTCGGACTATTTCTTTAAACATTGTACGTTAGTAATCTGTAATCCACGATCAAGTCATTCATTATTATTATGATTATGATGCATTCCTAAAGTCATATTGTAAAGTGGTACTCCCAGTATTTAGTGAATGGCCAGTATGAGCGAACCAATGTATCGGTCAAACCATAATTCTGCACACCATGTACTATTTCTTCATCTCTCCCGTCCATCCCCAGATTTCTGCCCCCTTCATTCATGTTTTTCTGCAATCCTTTCTTTCCCTCCCTCCACCTCCCTCATGTTATTTTGCTCTGCTTTGTTTTTTCTGTGTTGTTGTTTTGTTTTTTGTAATATTTATACTGAACATGTCAGAGCTTGCAGAAGCCCACATCACAGAGGTACAACGCACATACACGTGTGTAAGACGTGTGTGTTTGTGTGGACATACACAGGTGTATGTGCGTGATGTGTTGAGAGATGTATTGGCCCACACGGTGTCCAGGGATGTATTCTGAATTGGATTTCTCTATTGGCGATGTGCACGAGGCGGAGATGAGAAAACAGTCGGTGCACTTAAAACATATTTTTAACACAAAAATTATTTGAAAGACATGTTAGATTGGGGAAATGTAAACCATTCCACTTTTAGTGGGTGCTTTATCCATTTGAGCACAGAGAAAGATACAATGGGGTGAATCAGAAAGTCTATATTGTAATTTTTTTTAAATAAAAATAAAAAAAAAAGATATATAACAAGATGAGATAAACTACCTGCAAGTAACAGATTGTTACTTTAGAGAGAAATGTATGTGATGTAACTAATATTTGGAACTTTAATTGCACTTGAATTTTATATTTTAAACTGTAGGAAAAGATCTAAGTTACGTATTTGTTACCTTTTTTTTTTTTTTTGTGTTGTTTTGAAATGTGCCACATGTGGCGGCTCCTGTTATTGCCCCCACTCTGTAGCTTGCAGTGACCCCCAAAATCTCTCATTTACAGTAGCTTCAAGTCCCATTCTCTCACACACACACACACAGCGAGAAAAACATTTAGGTTGAAGCTTTAGCATCTTACATCTGTATGTTAAACTAATGCGCACATAGAAAAGACAATGTGAGCATTAGATCACTCATACTTGCCACCACTATGGCGTGTCTGTGTTTTCACTGCCCAGTCCTGCTTCATCCCTCCAACATGTCCTAGAGCTGCCAGAGAGAAGAGGCATCATCACAAAAGCTTCTTGTATGATGGCACTACTTACATACTACATACAGTATATGCCTGTTTCTAAAAAAAACTACTTACAATATCTGCATTCACCCGGATGCAATCTCTTTCCATTAAATAGGAAGTATAGTGTGTATACTATGCTTTTCTTTTATAACCCAACTAAATGTTTCTGTGTCATTCCCAATGGTACTAATATGTCTATGAAATCCTATACCATGTATTGAAGATGGGCTCTATATCAGCACAATGGGACTGGAGTTGAAAAGCACGTACAGTATGGTGTGACTGGAGTCGGTCTGGAGGTGAATGTAGTGGCAGTCGGAGCGAGAGGGGTTTCCTATCTGACTGTCGGTGTGTCCGTAGCACTTGCAGCGTCAACGTTGAGCCAGTGAACTTTATTTGTGTGTTGTTAACCCATAAAGAAGCAAGCCTTCCCTGACTGATGATTTTTTTTTTTTAAATGCTTGTTGGTGTTAAAGCTCATCTAGAAACTAAACTCACGTCATTCATGAAAAGAGAATGCTTCTCGTCTTTGTGCTGAGCACAAGGAATATTAGGCAGTATCAGTGCTCATTTAGAGCTTATCAAAGCTCAATGATTATAGATTAAAGGGGAAGTTTGGATCTTTTGAAGTGGGGTTATGTGAGGTATTTATCCATAGTCACGCTATATTTGGAATATTTTCACAGCTTTACCTTGTTGTCAGGCAGCCATTTTCGACGGTGAATTGAAGCCGTTACTATGAGGGGCCATCTGGGACATTATTCACAATTACCTCACACATGCAAGTGAAATGCTCTCACACACTAGTGAAAAACTATATTCTCACATACTATACTGAAACTTCACACACACACACACACACACTACTGAAACGCTCTCATAAACACTACTGAAACGCTCACACACCCAATACTGAAACGCTCTCATATACTGAAACGGGATTTCACTTTCAATAGTGTATATGAGAGTGTTTCAGTTGTGTGTGTGTGAGGTTTCAGTATGTGAGAGTATAATTTTTCACTAGTGTGTATGAAAGCATTTCAGTATAGTGTGTGAGATAATTGTGAATAATGTCCCAGATGGCCCCTCATAGTAATCTATGCTCTCTTCTAAAGCCACCAGACTGCTTTGACAGAAATTCATTTCATTTTTCATTTGACCTCGCAGAACACGGTAGCTGCTGGTCCAACCTACGTTCATACGTACCTCACTGTATTCTGGACACTTGATTTTTTTCCCCCCACAAATTCTATAAATAGAAACTTTCTTTATGCGCAGTATATTTGTAAATGTCATCCTTGTCTCCTCCTTGTTCGACTCAAGCCAACCTCCATTTTCCAGAGCCAGTTGTTTAGGAGAAATCAACACGAGTTTCCAATGTTAGCCTATGAGCGTTCAGAAAATGGCGAAGGGAGGGTCTTCAGCCAGGACGACCGGCAGAAGGGAAAGACCACAATGTACTAGTTTTTAAACTTGATCACTCACCATCAAAATGACAGAAACATAAAGGTCTCATAGAATATACTATATATGGGTTACTTTTTGCAAATATTTGTACTTCTTGAAGGGATACACACATTAACAGATGCTCTTTGTCCGATGCCAGTTGTATTTCCTAGCCGTCTGGAATGCTGTGTGAGTCCTAACAGTAATTGGACACAGTGTCTACGGACTGTTTTTTCAAGATTTTTCCCAAATGATTTGCCCAAAATGTGTCAATCAAACTAGTGTGTGTGTGTGTGTGTGTGTGTGTGTGTAAGACTTGCCCCCAGAGAGAGATTAGCCAATCAGGTTTATCTTTTCACGCATTGATATCTTATGGGACTTTATACTGTGCTCTGTGTCGGAAGTGTCCGTAATACGTAGTTACTGTATTGTACACAATAAACAAACTGATCGATCAAGACAGTGGTAACATTTACCGTAAAGCAGCAGTAGACCAGCAACTCCCGTGTTCTGCGAGGTAAAATGACATTTTGTCAAAGGAGTCTGGTGGCTTTGAAGAGAGCGGAGATAATGTGTTCAGTTCCCCGTCGGAAAGAGGAGTCTGACGGCAAGGTGAAGCTGTGAAAATATTTAAAATCTAGCGTACACTTAAAATGAAATTGGTCTAAAAAAAGGTTTAGCTGCTGTCCTCCGTCCACAGCAGTGTCAGTACTCCCATCTGCTTTTCCAAACTGGGGGCTTGCCGACCGCCATCTACTGTAGCTAACACACTGACTATGGAGAAGTACCTCAATCAAGCACACTTTAAAAGATCCAAACTATCAGTTGACGACCATACTGTAGGTTGTGCATGTTTTAGCCTAATAACTGCAAAGCGTGTCCATGACATCCACATTAAATTATTTGATCTTCCAACGACAACGGCAAAAGCTTTAAAGCATCTAACTTTTGATTTTCATAGTACTGAAATGAAACCAACAAGACAGGAAGGTATATAAGAAAACGTGTACTTTGAAAACATGCTGTAGTCATGTCAATTATTTGTAATCAATAGGCTAAAAGCAGGCAACACCACAAGAATGGTCCTGAATGGCACTGATCAGTTAGAGGTTGTATTCCAAAATAAGATCATAAATGTATTCCAAATGAAGATATTATTAAATGGAAAAAACCCATAACAAAATGGGAAAAAAGACAACACATTTTTACAGGCATTGGCTGATAATCACCCCTTTAAAGTATATATAATCCCAAATGTCGGTGAGGTCACTGGATCGTCAGATAATTTCCCAAAATAAAGCATACTGCCATAAGGTATAGTTCCAGGCCTTGCCAATTAGCTGCCACACAGACAAGTTATGGTACGGCCTACTTCCTGTTTGAGGTGGGCACTGTTCAATATGAGTGTTATGAAAAAAATGATATGAAATGCTCTAAAATTTATAATTGACTGTTTTTTTTTTCATCCTGAGAATGTATTCTATTGTGAATGGGTGTGTGTGTGTGTGTGTGTGTGTGTGTGTGTGTGTGTGTGTGTGCGTGCGTGCGTGCGTGCAAGAGAGAGAGATTCTGAGAATGTGTGTGTGCGTGCATGCGTGCGTGCAAGAGTGAGAGAGATTCTGAGAGTGTGTGTGTGTGTGCGTGCGAGAGTGAGAGAGAGATTCTGAGTGTGTGTGTGTGTGTGTGTGCGTGCGTGCGTGCGTGCGTGCGAGAGTGAGAGATTCTGAGAGTGTGTGTGTGTGTGTGTGTGTGTGTGTGTGTGTGTATGTGTGTGTGTGTGTGTGTGTGTGTGTGTGTGTGTGTGTGTGCGTGCGCGAGAGCGGTGAGTTTTTGTGCCGGGCGCCTGTGATAGAGAAAGAGACTGTGTGTTTGTACTTTAGTCCAATTTGTAGAGGAATAATGTTAACGTTTGTGTTAGTCGGTTGTACCCAAAGAGAGAAACTGTAACGCAGTGTTGTGCCATTGTTTGGTCCATGAAACTCCAGTACTGAACAAATTCAATAAAACAGTAGCATAAAACAGACTCCGGTTGTCTTTTTTTGTGTCCATGTAGAATGTGAAACAGACACAGAGAAGCCCTTGGAGCGGCTCCTATCTGCTCATTATATCTCTTATCTTTCCTCAGATGTGGCTCTGTGTGCCGTTACACACAACCGGCCTGAAGTACGCTCTCGGAAAATTTAGCTGACGCTGCTAATTTTGCTCTTATCTTCCAAGTGACACAATCAGTACAGCAGATCTGGATGCTACATCAGAAACACTCATCATCATCCACACTGGGGTGATATTTTTTTTTCTCCATTCACATTCTCTTTCTTTGTCTTAAAGAGAAAGTGGATGTGAAATAACCCGTTTCAACCGCCTCGCTGTCGGGACATCTACACTCTTCCTCTGCAAGTTCACCTACTTAAGTAAAGTGACATTCACTAGTTTCAGGAGTTGATGAATCCTGCTTGTCGCTGTCTGGAGCTCACCTTGTCCTGGTAAAATAGCATAATGAAAACCCTGTAACTGAATTGTTACCACAAACTGTACTGACTGCACACACACAATAATAGAATAGAATAGATGTTCATTGCCATTTGCACAGGTACAGGGCCATACAAGTACATTGGAATGGTTGTGCATCGCTCTTAGAGTGAGCTGTATAAAAATATAAGAACAAAATACCATGAAACTATATAAATATAAAAAATAAAGTAGAAGAACAATATGAGAGAAAACAGCTGTGAGATAAATAAAAGTATAATTGCAAAAGTGACATACACTGTTTAAAAACTACTTGTATATTCAATTGTTATGTGCTCCCCCCTGCTCTCGGGAAGGAACTTGTTTTGGTGGAACATCTGCACCCCGCAAAAGAAAACGCCACATACAATATTAAATGAAGTTAACTGTTGAGCTATTTAAATTAGCTGGATACATGGTTAAACGTTATTTGCTCTTACCAGTGTATCTTCTTGTGTATTTTGTCCATAGCAAATCCCCGCCAATCGGTCCCAAAACGTCCCAGTTAGAGAGGAAATGCCGTAAACGTATTCTTTGTAAATCTTAACAATCATTCCCGAAAGAACTAGGCAGGC
Source organism: Sander lucioperca (assembly GCF_008315115.2). Taxonomy (NCBI): domain Eukaryota; kingdom Metazoa; phylum Chordata; class Actinopteri; order Perciformes; family Percidae; genus Sander; species Sander lucioperca. Next base: position 1,425,039 of record NC_050192.1, on the reverse strand, counting down.
CTGCCTTGTTGCACAATCCAAATTTTCCTTAAAATTTGCCATTTTCAGCGTGTAACGTTGCTCAGAGGTTTCGGGTTAATGTTGCTCGATCCGACCAGAGTTTAAAGTTAACACTAAGAAAGCAGAAAGTGAGGGACATCCGGGGGAACTTCCAATGGCACCAGAACTATCCCGAAAATGAACCGTCGTCGAGATAGACTAGGTTGAACTTCTCTCTCAAGCAGTGGTGGCCGGCCAATCAGAGGACGCACTTGCAGCGTCCCAACAGCTCCCAAGCTTAATGTCCAACTCCGACACAGAGTGGGACGTTTCTCCCAGAGTGGGAGCTCAGAGTCATTCAAGATAATACATCTATTAAATATTTGAAATGAGCAAACAAATCCGTTTGCACTGTTTTGCATTTTTAACATTAGAAATGATGTTAACAGCTAAAATGGGTCTATTCTGTATTCTCTTTAAGTCAGTGTAGCATCAAAATGAGTTTGAAGCTACTATTTTAAGGTAAAATAGCTATGCATTGTTATGCTAATATTGGATTTACTTATTTATTTATTGGGCATATTTCCCAACGGACATTTTGGTCATTAAAGATTAAACCTGCCTGACATCTACGTGGTCAAACCCTGCACGGATTTAATTTCTACAACATTTGGGGACATGATGTGTCTCACTGCTTGCATGTAGACATTCACAGTGACGCTCATTGAGCCAGAGCAAACTATATAAACTCAACTGCTTTTATTTTCATCCAACTTGTGTAACCAAACATGTGTAAAGCCTTGTATGAACATAAAAAATCCAACTACTAAGAACTAAACTGAACAACGTTTCACAGACATGTGACTAACAGAAATGGAAAAATGTATCCCTGAACAAAGGATGGTCAAAATCAAAATTCACAGTATGTGGTGTGGCCACCAGCTGCATTAAGTACTGCAGTGCATCTCCTCCTCACGGACTGCACCAGGTTTGCCAGTTCTTGCTGTGAGATGTTACCCCACTCTTCCACCAAGGCACCTGCAAGTTCCTGGACATTTCTGGGGGGGCATGGTTTTCGCCCTTACCCTCCGATCCAACAGGTCCCAGACGTGCTCAATGGGCTTGAGATCTGGGCTTTTCGCTGGCCATGGCAGAACACTAACATTCCTGTCTTGCAGGAAATCGCGCACAGAGCGAGCGGTATGGCTGGTGGCATTATCATGCTGGAGGGTCATGTCAGGATGGGCCTGCAGGAAGAGTACCACATGAGGGAGGAGAATGTCTTCTCTGTAACGTTCTGCAACTTTTGATTTTGACCGTCCTTTGTTCAGGGACGCATTTTTCCATTTCTGTTAGTCACATGTCTGTGAAACGTTGTTCAGTTTAGTTCTTAATAGTTGAATTTTGTTATGTTCATACATTTTACGCATGTTAAGTTGGCTGAAAATAAAAGCAGTTGAAAGTGAGAGGACGTTTCTTTTTTTGCTGAGTATACTTTGCACAAACAAAGGTGACATCTTCGCTCTGCTTGTCGTCCTCCAGTGTTACTGGTTTTGGAAATATCCAGCATTGTTTTCTTCCGTCAGGAGGAGCCATTTACTGTTGTTTGTTCCTTTAAAGTATAAAAAAAAAAAAAAAAAACAGCTTCCACAGAGCGAGATAATCCATCACAGCATGGCACCGTCCTTTGGTTTGATCAAAGTTTGTGCTGTGAGTGTGTTTTCATCTCCATGCTGCATTACAAGACACTCTTCTCCCTGTTAACCAGAAGAAGAGAAAGTTTGCTCCAGGAAATAAACATGTCACCTTACAAACTTTAGTGCTGCATCCATGTTCTCTTTCTTGTTGTGTCTTCTCCCCAAAAACTCAAAACAGAAGTACAGTGCAATAGATCAGATAGCTCAGCGTGATGGAAAGCTGGTTCGAGGACACGCAGGTCATGGGTTCAAAAAAAGCCATAGTATAGTATGTCAAAAAAACGTATAAAAAATGCCATAGTATGTCGATAAAAGTCATAATATAGTATTTCAAAAAAGTCATAGTATAGTATGTTGAAAAAAGTCATAGTATAGTATGTCACAGTGCTCAAATGATCTTTTAGTCTTTAAGGGGGTCTCTCTATCTCATAAAAAAAAGTTGGCACACCCCGCACATAGCCTAACAAGGCTATACAATTAAATATCCTAGGCGCGAGTGGCACTTTTGCGCAGTATATGCGCACGGTAGGCCTAGGCTATAACTTGACACACGCACACAACACTGACAGATTGTTTTTTCTTTTTACAGAAATGGATTCCTTTTAATTAATTTCAACATATTATTGATTGTAATAGTCCTTATTCTACTTCGTTTAAGAATGCTTGATTCTGATTGGCTGGGGGGAGGGCATTAACCTGGCAGGTTTCCCGCTGACTGAGCACAGCGTCATCAAATAGTAGATCAATACGCCGCTTGTATTTTTTTTCTATCACAGAAATTTCAAACTTGAGGTCTATTGTAAAAATAAACCTTGTTTAAAAAAGTTTCTAAAATGTGTCGGAAATCTATCGGAGGGTCAGTCGATACATACATTTTGCAAGCGAGATACAATGTAGCAACTACGTTATTAAACTAACGTTAGTGATCAGATGCAGCCTTGTGTGGTTGCTATAGAAACTAATTAATGTTAGCTACAGTTGAGCTAACGTTATTCGCCGTAGTTCTAAACATTACAGTGTTTTAAAAATGGACGAATTCATTGTCAATTTTAATATATTTGGAGGAGGGAAGACATTCAAGGACTGGTTAAAGAGCGACAAGGACGACGGAATGACAAAAGAAAAAGACAAGGCCCAGGGTACCCGTTTCCGAGATCTGACAGATGAGGAGCTGCGTACAATTGAAGACGGGGCCCTTGAATCAAACACGAAAAAGGCAACTGCCTTTGCTATCAAGGTTTTCACCGAGTGGAAGAGCCACCAGAAGGATAGACTGACAGTGACAACTGACCCGGACTGTGGTTGCTATAGAAACTAATTAGCTACAGCTGAGCTAACGTTATTCACCGTAGTTCTAAAGGGGACTACTTTTTGAGGGAGATGAACTCAAACAGAGTATACATTTAATAAGCATGCAATACGAATAAGAAAAAGCATAATTATTAAAGTATTTGAATTGTTTTATTATGTTGGCAAGCAAGAAGTAGAATAAACGGGATAATCACTGAGAGGAAGGGCAATAAACAGTTTGATATGCCCAGCTTGTGGACGGCTTACTGCCCGAGACGAAGTCGAGAAAAAAGAGAAAAAAAGTCATAGTCTAAGTATGTCGAAAAAAGTGATAAAAAAGCCATTGTATAGTATATTGTAAAAAGCCATAGTATAGTATGTCAAAAAACGTATAAAAAATGCCATAGTATAGTATGTCGAAAACATGCCATAGTATAGTATGTCGAAAAAAATTATAAAAAAGCCAATGTATAGTATGTGGAAAAAAGTCATAAAGAAGCCATAGTATACTATGTCGAAAAAAGAGAAAAAAGCCATAGTATAGTATGTCGTAAAAAGTCATAGTATAGTATGTCAAAAAAAAGAGAAAAAATGCCATAGTATAGTATGTCGAAAAAAGCCATACTATAGTATGTCAAAAAAAGAGAAAAAATGCCATAGTATAGTATGTCGAAAACATGCCATAGTATAGTATGTCGAAAAAAATGATAAAAAAGCCAATGTATAGTATGTCGAAAAAAGCCATACTATAGTATGTCAAAAAAAGTGAGAAAAAGCCATAGTATAGTATGTCGAAAAAAGAGAAAAAAAAGCCATGGTATAGTATGTCGAAAAAAGTTATAAAAAAGTCATAGTATAGTATGTCGAAAAAACAAAAAAAGTCATAGTATAGTATGTTGAAAAAAGCCAAAGTATATTAAGTCAAAAAAAGTCATAAAAAAGCCATAGTACAGTATGTTGAAAAAATGGCATAGTATAGTATGTTGAAAAAAGCCAAAGTATATTAAGTCGAAAAAAGTCATAGTACAGTATGTTGAAAAAATGCCATAGTATAGTATGTAGAAAAAAGTCATAGTATAGTATGTCGTAAAAAGTCATAGTATAGAATGTCGAAAAAAATGATAAGAAAGCCATAGTATAGTATGTCGAAAATGAGAATAAAAGTCATAGTATAATATGTCGACAAAAGTGATAAAAAAGCCATAGTATAGTATGTTGAAAAAAGTGATAAAAAAGCCATAGTATAGTATGTTGAAAAAAGTGATTAAAAAAGCCATAGTATAGTATGTCGAATAAAGTGATTAAAAAAGCCATAGTATAGTAAGTCGAATGAAGTGATTAAAAAAGCCATAGTATGGTATGTCGACAAAAGAGAAATAAAGTCATAGTATAGTATGTCGTAAAAAGCCATAGTATAGTATGTCGACAAAAGTGATAGAATAGCCATAGTATAGTATGTCGAAAAAAGTGATTAAAAAAGCCATACTATAGTATGTCGAAAAAAGTGATAAAAAAGCCATAGTATAGTATGTCGAAAAAAGTGATTAAAAAAGCCATAGTATAGTATGTTGAAAAAAGTGATTAAAAAAGCCATGATATATTATGTCGTAAAAAGCCATAGTATAGTATGTCGAAAGAAGTGATTAAAAAAGCCATAGTATAGTATGTCGAAAAAAGTAATTAAAAAAGCCATAGTATATTATGTCGTAAAAAGCCATAGTATAGAATGTCGAAAAAAGTCATAGTATAGTATGTCGTAAAAAGTCATAGTATAGTATGTCGAAAAAAATTACAAGAAAGCCATAGTATAGTATGTCGAAAATGAGAATAAAAGTCATAGTATAGTATGTCGAAAAAAGTGATTAAAAAAGCCATAGTATGGTAAGTCGAAAAACGAGAAATAAAGTCATAGTATAGTGTGTCGTAAAAAGTCATAGTATAGTATGTCAAAAAACATATAAAAAATGCCATAGTATAGTATGTTGAAAAAAGAGAAAAAAGTCATAGTATAGCATGACTAAAAAAGTTATAAAAAAGCCATAGTATAGTACGTCGTAAAAAGTCATAGTATAGTATGTCAAAAAACATATAAAAAAGCCATAGTATAGTATGTCGAAAAAAGTCATAGTATAGAATGTCGACAAAAGAGATAAAAAAGCCATAGTATAGTATGTCGTAAAAAGTCATAGTATAGTATGTCGAAAAAAATTATAAAAAAGCAATAGTATACCATGTCAAAAAGTGATTAAAAAAGCCATAGTATAGTATGTCGAAAAAAGGGATTAAAAAAGTCATAGTATAGTATGTCGTAAAACGAGAAATAATGTCATAGTATAGTATGTCGACAAAAGTGATAAAAAGCCATAGTACAGTATTTCGAAAAATGAGAAAAAATGCCATAGTATAGTATGTCGAAAAAAGTCATAGTATAGTATGTTGAAAAAAGAGAAATAAAGTCATAGTATAGTATATCGAAAAAGGTCATAGAATAGTATGTCGACAAAAGTGATAAAAAAGCTTTAGTATAGTATGTTGAAAAAAGTGATAAAAAAGTCATAGTATAGTATGTCGAAAAAAGAGAAATAAAGTCATAGTATAGTATGTCGTAAAAAGCCATAGTATAGTATGTCGACAAAAGTGATAAAAAAGCCATAGTATAGTATGTCGAAAAAAATAGAAATAAAGTCATAGTACAGTATATCGTAAAAAGCCATAGTATAGTATGTCAACAAAAGTGGTAAAAAAAGCCATAGTATAGTATGTTAAAAAAAGTGATTAAAAAAGCCATAGTATAGTATGTCGAAAAAAGTGATTAAAAAAGCCATAGTATAGTATGTCGAAAAAAGTGATTAAAAAAGCCATAGTATAGTATGTCGAAAAAAGTCATAGTATAGTATGTCATAAAAAGTCATAGTATAGTATGTCGAAAAAAATTAAAAGAAAGCCATAGTATAGTATGTCGAAAATGAGAATAAAAGTCATAGTATAGTATGTCGAAAAAAATGATTAAAAAAGCCATAGTATAGTATGTCGACAAAAGTGATAAAAATGCCATAGTAAGGTATGTTGAAAAAGAGGAAAAAGTCATAGTATAGTATGTCGAAAAAAGTCATAGTATAGTATGTTGAAAAAAGTCATAGTACAGTATGTCAAAAACATATAACAAAATGCCATAGTATAGTATGTTGAAAAAAGAGAAATAAAGTCATAGTGTAATATATCGAAAAAGGTCATAGTATAGTATGTCGACAAAAGTGATAAAAAAGCCATAGTATAGTATATCGAAAAAAGTGATTAAAAAAGTCATAGTATAGTATGTCGAAAAAAGTGATTAAAAAAGCCATAATATAGTATGTCGAAAAAAGTGATTAAAAAAGCCATAGTATAGTATGTCGAAAAAAGTGATCAAAAAAGCCATAGTATATTATGTTGTAAAAAGCCATAGTATAGTACGTCGAAAAAGAGAATAAAAGTCATAGTATAGTATGTCGAAAAAAGTGATTAAAAAAGCCATAGTATAGTATGTCGTAAAAAGCCATAGTATAGTATGTTGAAAAAAGTGATTAAAAAAGCCATAGTATAGCATGTCGAAAAAAGTGATAAGAAAGCCATAGTAAGGTTTGTCAAAAAAAGAGAAAAAAATGCCATAGTATAGTATGTTGAAAAATGTCATAGTATAATATGTCAAAAAATGTATAAAAAATGCCATAATATAGTATGTTGAAAAAAGAGAAAAAAGTCATAGTATAGTATGTCGAAAAAAGTCATAGTATAGTATGTCGAAAAATTCATAGTATAGTATGTCGACAAAAGTGATAAAAACGCCATAGTATAGTATGTTGAAAAAAGAGAAATAAAGTCATAGTATAGTATGTCGTCAAAAGCAGTAGTATAGTATGTCGACAAAAGTGATAAAAAGCCATAGTATAGTATGTCGAAAAAAGTGATTAAAAAAGCCATAGTATAGTATGTCGAAAAAAGTCATAGTATAGTATGTCGTAAAAAGAGAAATAAAGTCATAGTATAGTATGTCGACAAAAGTGATAAAAAGCCATAGTACAGTATTTCGAAAAATGAGAAAAAATGCCATAGTATAGTATGTCGAAAAAAGTCATAGTATACTATGTTGAAAAAAGAGAAATAAAGTCATAGTATAGTATATCGAAAAAGGTCATAGAATAGTATGTCGACAAAAGTGATTAAAAAAGCCATAGTATAGTATGTCGAAAAAAGTGATAAAAAAGTCATAGTATAGTATGTCGAAAAAAGAGAAATAAAGTCATAGTATAGTATGTCGTCAAAAGCAGTAGTATAGTATGTCGAAAAAAGTGATTAAAAAAGCCATAGTATAGTATGTCGAAAAAAGTCATAGTATAGTATGTCGTAAAAAGTCATAGTATAGTATGTCGAAAAAAATTATAAAAAAGCCATAGTATAGTATGTCGAAAATGAGAATAAAAGTCATAGTATAGTATGTTGAAAAAAGTGATTAAAAAAGCCATAGTGTAGTATGTTGAAAAAAGTGATAAAAAAGCCATAGTAAGGTATGTCGAAAAAAAAGAAAAAAGGCCATAGTATAGTATGTTGAAAAAAGTCATAGTATAGTATGTCAAAAAACGTATAAAAAATGCCATAGTATAGTATGTTGAAAAAAGAGAAAAAAGTCATAGTATAGTATGTCGAAAAAAGTCATGGTATAGTATGTTGAAAAAAGTCATAGTATAGTATGTCGACAAAAGTGATAAAAAAGCCATAGTATAGTATGTCGAAAAAAGTGATAAAAAAGTCATAGTATAGTATGTCGAAAAAAGAGAAATAAAGTCATAGTATAGTATGTTGTAAAAAGTCATAGTATAATATGTCAAAAAATGTATAAAAAATGCCATAATATAGTATGTCGAAAAAAGTGATTAAAAAAGTCATAGTATGGTATGTCGAAAAAAGTGATTAAAAAAGGCATAGTATGGTATGTCGAAAAAAGAGAAATAAAGTCGTAGCATAGTATGTCGTAAAAAGTCATAGTATAGTATGTCAAAAAACATCTAAAAAATACCATAGTATAGTATGTCAAAAAACATCTAAAAAATGCCATAGTATAGTATGTTGAAAAAAGAGAAAAAAGTTATAGTATATCCTGTCGAAAAAAGTAATAAAAAAGCCATAGTATAGTATGTCGAAAAAAGTCATAGTATAGTATGTCGACAAAAGAGAAATAAAGTCATAGTATAGTATGTTGAAAAAAGAGAAAAAAGTTATAGTATATCCTGTCGAAAAAAGTAATAAAAAAGCCATAGTATAGTATGTCGTAAAAAGCCGTAGTATAGTATGTCGACAAAAGTGATAAAAAAGCCATAGTATGGTATGTCGAAAAAAGTGATTAAAAAAGCAATAGTATAGTATGTCAAAAAAAGTGATTAAAATAGCCATAGTATAGTATGTCAAAAAAAGTGATTAAAAAAGCCATAGTATGGTATGTCGAAAAAAGAGAAATAAAGTCATATTATAGTATGTCGTAAAAATAGAAATAGTCATAGTATAGTATGTCGTAAAAAGCCATAGTATAGTATGTCGACAAAAGTGATAAAAAAGCCATAGTATAGTATGTCGAAAGAAGCGATTAAAAAAGCCATAGTATAGTATGTCGCAAAAAGTGATTAAAAAAGCCATAGTATAGTATGTCGAATAAAGTGATTAAAAAAGCCATAGTATAGTAAGTCGAATGAAGTGATTAAAAAAGCCATAGTATGGTATGTCGACAAAAGAGAAATAAAGTCATAGTATAGTATGTCGTAAAAAGCCATAGTATAGTATGTCGACAAAAGTGATAGAATAGCCATAGTATAGTATGTCGAAAAAAGTGATTAAAAAAGCCATAGTATAGTATGTCGAAAAAAGTGATTAAAAAAGCCATAGTATAGTATGTTGAAAAAAGTGATTAAAAAAGCCATGATATATTATGTCGTAAAAAGCCATAGTATAGTATGTCGAAAGAAGTGATTAAAAAAGCCATAGTATAGTATGTCGAAAAAATAATTAAAAAAGCCATAGTATATTATGTCGTAAAAAGCCATAGTATAGAATGTCGAAAAAAGTCATAGTATAGTATGTCGTAAAAAGTCATAGTATAGTATGTCGAAAAAAATTACAAGAAAGCCATAGTATAGTATGTCGAAAATGAGAATAAAAGTCATAGTATAGTATGTCGAAAAAAGTGATTAAAAAAGCCATAGTATGGTAAGTCGAAAAACGAGAAATAAAGTCATAGTATAGTGTGTCGTAAAAAGTCATAGTATAGTATGTCAAAAAACATATAAAAAATGCCATAGTATAGTATGTTGAAAAAAGAGAAAAAAGTCATAGTATAGCATGACTAAAAAAGTTATAAAAAAGCCATAGTATAGTACGTCGTAAAAAGTCATAGTATAGTATGTCAAAAAACATATAAAAAAGCCATAGTATAGTATGTCGAAAAAAGTCATAGTATAGAATGTCGACAAAAGAGATAAAAAAGCCATAGTATAGTATGTCGTAAAAAGTCAGAGTATAGTATGTCGAAAAAAATTATAAAAAAGCAATAGTATAGCATGTCAAAAAGTGATTAAAAAAGCCATAGTATAGTATGTCGAAAAAAGTGATTAAAAAAGTCATAGTATAGTATGTCGTAAAACGAGAAATAATGTCATAGTATAGTATGTCGACAAAAGTGATAAAAAGCCATAGTACAGTATTTCGAAAAATGAGAAAAAATGCCATAGTATAGTATGTCGAAAAAAGTCATAGTATAGTATGTTGAAAAAAGAGAAATAAAGTCATAGTATAGTATATCGAAAAAGGTCATAGAATAGTATGTCGACAAAAGTGATAAAAAAGCTTTAGTATAGTATGTTGAAAAAAGTGATAAAAAAGTCATAGTATAGTATGTCGAAAAAAGAGAAATAAAGTCATAGTATAGTATGTCGTAAAAAGCCATAGTATAGTATGTCGACAAAAGTGATAAAAAAGCCATAGTATAGTATGTCGAAAAAAATAGAAATAAAGTCATAGTACAGTATATCGTAAAAAGCCATAGTATAGTATGTCAACAAAAGTGGTAAAAAAAGCCATAGTATAGTATGTTGTAAACAGTCATAGTATAATATGTCAAAAAATGTATAAAAAATGCCATAATATAGTATGTCGAAAAAAGTGATTAAAAAAGTCATAGTATGGTATGTCGAAAAAAGTGATTAAAAAAGGCATAGTATGGTATGTCGAAAAAAGAGAAATAAAGTCGTAGCATAGTATGTCGTAAAAAGTCATAGTATAGTATGTCAAAAAACATCTAAAAAATACCATAGTATAGTATGTCAAAAAACATCTAAAAAATGCCATAGTATAGTATGTCGAAAAAAGAGAAAAAAGTTATAGTATATCCTGTCGAAAAAAGTAATAAAAAAGCCATAGTATAGTATGTCGAAAAAAGTCATAGTATAGTATGTCGACAAAAGAGAAATAAAGTCATAGTATAGTATGTTGAAAAAAGAGAAAAAAGTTATAGTATATCCTGTCGAAAAAAGTAATAAAAAAGCCATAGTATAGTATGTCGTAAAAAGCCGTAGTATAGTATGTCGACAAAAGTGATAAAAAAGCCATAGTATGGTATGTCGAAAAAAAGTGATTAAAAAAGCAATAGTATAGTATGTCAAAAAAAGTGATTAAAATAGCCATAGTATAGTATGTCAAAAAAAGTGATTAAAAAAGCCATAGTATGGTATGTCGAAAAAAGAGAAATAAAGTCATATTATAGTATGTCGTAAAAATAGAAATAGTCATAGTATAGTATGTCGTAAAAAGCCATAGTATAGTATGTCGACAAAAGTGATAAAAAAGCCATAGTACAGTATGTCGAAAGAAGCGATTAAAAAAGCCATAGTATAGTATGTCGCAAAAAGTGATTAAAAAAGCCATAGTATAGTATGTCGAATAAAGTGATTAAAAAAGCCATAGTATAGTAAGTCGAATGAAGTGATTAAAAAAGCCATAGTATGGTATGTCGACAAAAGAGAAATAAAGTCATAGTATAGTATGTCGTAAAAAGCCATAGTATAGTATGTCGACAAAAGTGATAGAATAGCCATAGTATAGTATGTCGAAAAAAGTGATTAAAAAAGCCATACTATAGTATGTCGAAAAAAGTGATAAAAAAGCCATAGTATAGTATGTCGAAAAAAGTGATTAAAAAAGCCATAGTATAGTATGTTGAAAAAAGTGATTAAAAAGCCATGATATATTATGTCGTAAAAAGCCATAGTATAGTATGTCGAAAGAAGTGATTAAAAAAGCCATAGTATAGTATGTCGAAAAAAGTAATTAAAAAAGCCATAGTATATTATGTCGTAAAAAGCCATAGTATAGAATGTCGAAAAAAGTCATAGTATAGTATGTCGTAAAAAGTCATAGTATAGTATGTCGAAAAAAATTACAAGAAAGCCATAGTATAGTATGTCGAAAATGAGAATAAAAGTCATAGTATAGTATGTCGAAAAAAGTGATTAAAAAAGCCATAGTATGGTAAGTCGAAAAACGAGAAATAAAGTCATAGTATAGTGTGTCGTAAAAAGTCATAGTATAGTATGTCAAAAAACATATAAAAAATGCCATAGTATAGTATGTTGAAAAAAGAGAAAAAAGTCATAGTATAGCATGACTAAAAAAGTTATAAAAAAGCCATAGTATAGTACGTCGTAAAAAGTCATAGTATAGTATGTCAAAAAACATATAAAAAAGCCATAGTATAGTATGTCGAAAAAAGTCATAGTATAGAATGTCGACAAAAGAGATAAAAAAGCCATAGTATAGTATGTCGTAAAAAGTCATAGTATAGTATGTCGAAAAAAATTATAAAAAAGCAATAGTATAGCATGTCAAAAAGTGATTAAAAAAGCCATAGTATAGTATGTCGAAAAAAGTGATTAAAAAAGTCATAGTATAGTATGTCGTAAAATGAGAAAAAATGCCATAGTATAGTATGTCGAAAAAAGTCATAGTATAGTATGTTGAAAAAAGAGAAATGAAGTCATAGTATAGTATATCGAAAAAGGTCATAGAATAGTATGTCGACAAAAGTGATAAAAAAGCTTTAGTATAGTATGTTGAAAAAAGTGATAAAAAAGTCATAGTATAGTATGTCGAAAAAAGAGAAATAAAGTCATAGTATAGTATGTCGTAAAAAGCCATAGTATAGTATGTCGACAAAAGTGATAAAAAAGCCATAGTATAGTATGTCGAAAAAAATAGAAATAAAGTCATAGTACAGTATATCGTAAAAAGCCATAGTATAGTATGTCAACAAAAGTGGTAAAAAAAGCCATAGTATAGTATGTTAAAAAAGTGATTAAAAAAGCCATAGTATAGTATGTCGAAAAAAGTGATTAAAAAAGCCATAGTATAGTATGTCGAAAAAAGTGATTAAAAAAGCCATAGTATAGTATGTCGAAAAAAGTCATAGTATAGTATGTCATAAAAGTCATAGTATAGTATGTCGAAAAAAATTAAAAGAAAGCCATAGTATAGTATGTCGAAAATGAGAATAAAAGTCATAGTATAGTATGTCGAAAAAAATGATTAAAAAAGCCATAGTATAGTATGTCGACAAAAGTGATAAAAATGCCATAGTAAGGTATGTTGAAAAAGAGGAAAAAGTCATAGTATAGTATGTCGAAAAAAGTCATAGTATAGTATGTTGAAAAAAGTCATAGTATAGTATGTCAAAAACATATAACAAAATGCCATAGTATAGTATGTTGAAAAAAGAGAAATAAAGTCATAGTGTAATATATCGAAAAAGGTCATAGTATAGTATGTCGACAAAAGTGATAAAAAAGCCATAGTATAGTATATCGAAAAAAGTGATTAAAAAAGTCATAGTATAGTAAGTCGAAAAAAGTGATTAAAAAAGCCATAGTATAGTATGTCGAAAAAAGTGATTAAAAAAGCCATAGTATAGTATGTCGAAAAAAGTGATCAAAAAAGCCATAGTATATTATGTTGTAAAAAGCCATAGTATAGTACGTCGAAAAAGAGAATAAAAGTCATAGTATAGTATGTCGAAAAAAGTGATTAAAAAAGCCATAGTATAGTATGTCGTAAAAAGCCATAGTATAGTATGTTGAAAAAAGTGATTAAAAAAGCCATAGTATAGCATGTCGAAAAAAGTGATAAGAAAGCCATAGTAAGGTTTGTCAAAAAAAGAGAAAAAAATGCCATAGTATAGTATGTTGAAAAATGTCATAGTATAATATGTCAAAAAATGTATAAAAAATGCCATAATATAGTATGTTGAAAAAAGAGAAAAAAGTCATAGTATAGTATGTCGAAAAAAGTCATAGTATAGTATGTCGAAAAATTCATAGTATAGTATGTCGACAAAAGTGATAAAAACGCCATTGTATAGTATGTTGAAAAAAGAGAAATAAAGTCATAGTATAGTATGTCGTCAAAAGCAGTAGTATAGTATGTCGACAAAAGTGATAAAAAAGCCATAGTATAGTATGTCGAAAAAAGTGATTAAAAAAGCCATAGTATAGTATGTCGAAAAAAGTCATAGTATAGTATGTCGTAAAAAGAGAAATAAAGTCATAGTATAGTATGTCGACAAAAGTGATAAAAAGCCATAGTACAGTATTTCGAAAAATGAGAAAAAATGCCATAGTATAGTATGTCGAAAAAAGTCATAGTATACTATGTTGAAAAAAGAGAAATAAAGTCATAGTATAGTATATCGAAAAAGGTCATAGAATAGTATGTCGACAAAAGTGATTAAAAAAGCCATAGTATAGTATGTCGAAAAAAGTGATAAAAAAGTCATAGTATAGTATGTCGAAAAAAGAGAAATAAAGTCATAGTATAGTATGTCGTCAAAAGCAGTAGTATAGTATGTCGAAAAAAGTGATTAAAAAAGCCATAGTATAGTATGTCGTAAAAAGTCATAGTATAGTATGTCGAAAAAAATTATAAAAAAGCCATAGTATAGTATGTCGAAAATGAGAATAAAAGTCATAGTATAGTATGTTGAAAAAAGTGATTAAAAAAGCCATAGTGTAGTATGTTGAAAAAAGTGATAAAAAAGCCATAGTAAGGTATGTCGAAAAAAGTGATTAAAAAAGCCATGATATATTATGTCGTAAAAAGCCATAGTATAGTATGTCGAAAGAAGTGATTAAAAAAGCCATAGTATAGTATGTCGAAAAAATAATTAAAAAAGCCATAGTATATTATGTCGTAAAAAGCCATAGTATAGAATGTCGAAAAAAGTCATAGTATAGTATGTCGTAAAAAGTCATAGTATAGTATGTCGAAAAAAATTACAAGAAAGCCATAGTATAGTATGTCGAAAATGAGAATAAAAGTCATAGTATAGTATGTCGAAAAAAGTGATTAAAAAAGCCATAGTATGGTAAGTCGAAAAACGAGAAATAAAGTCATAGTATAGTGTGTCGTAAAAAGTCATAGTATAGTATGTCAAAAAACATATAAAAAATGCCATAGTATAGTATGTTGAAAAAAGAGAAAAAAGTCATAGTATAGCATGACTAAAAAAGTTATAAAAAAGCCATAGTATAGTACGTCGTAAAAAGTCATAGTATAGTATGTCAAAAAACATATAAAAAAGCCATAGTATAGTATGTCGAAAAAAGTCATAGTATAGAATGTCGACAAAAGAGATAAAAAAGCCATAGTATAGTATGTCGTAAAAGTCAGAGTATAGTATGTCGAAAAAAATTATAAAAAAGCAATAGTATAGCATGTCAAAAAGTGATTAAAAAAGCCATAGTATAGTATGTCGAAAAAAGTGATTAAAAAAGTCATAGTATAGTATGTCGTAAAACGAGAAATAATGTCATAGTATAGTATGTCGACAAAAGTGATAAAAAGCCATAGTACAGTATTTCGAAAAATGAGAAAAAATGCCATAGTATAGTATGTCGAAAAAAGTCATAGTATAGTATGTTGAAAAAAGAGAAATAAAGTCATAGTATAGTATATCGAAAAAGGTCATAGAATAGTATGTCGACAAAAGTGATAAAAAAGCTTTAGTATAGTATGTTGAAAAAAGTGATAAAAAAGTCATAGTATAGTATGTCGAAAAAAGAGAAATAAAGTCATAGTATAGTATGTCGTAAAAAGCCATAGTATAGTATGTCGACAAAAGTGATAAAAAAGCCATAGTATAGTATGTCGAAAAAAATAGAAATAAAGTCATAGTACAGTATATCGTAAAAAGCCATAGTATAGTATGTCAACAAAAGTGGTAAAAAAAGCCATAGTATAGTATGTTGTAAACAGTCATAGTATAATATGTCAAAAAATGTATAAAAAATGCCATAATATAGTATGTCGAAAAAAGTGATTAAAAAAGTCATAGTATGGTATGTCGAAAAAAGTGATTAAAAAAGCATAGTATGGTATGTCGAAAAAAGAGAAATAAAGTCGTAGCATAGTATGTCGTAAAAAGTCATAGTATAGTATGTCAAAAAACATCTAAAAAATACCATAGTATAGTATGTCAAAAAACATCTAAAAAATGCCATAGTATAGTATGTCGAAAAAAGAGAAAAAAGTTATAGTATATCCTGTCGAAAAAAGTAATAAAAAAGCCATAGTATAGTATGTCGAAAAAAGTCATAGTATAGTATGTCGACAAAAGAGAAATAAAGTCATAGTATAGTATGTTGAAAAAAGAGAAAAAAGTTATAGTATATCCTGTCGAAAAAAGTAATAAAAAAGCCATAGTATAGTATGTCGTAAAAAGCCGTAGTATAGTATGTCGACAAAAGTGATAAAAAAGCCATAGTATGGTATGTCGAAAAAAAGTGATTAAAAAAGCAATAGTATAGTATGTCAAAAAAAGTGATTAAAATAGCCATAGTATAGTATGTCAAAAAAAGTGATTAAAAAAGCCATAGTATGGTATGTCGAAAAAAGAGAAATAAAGTCATATTATAGTATGTCGTAAAAATAGAAATAGTCATAGTATAGTATGTCGTAAAAAGCCATAGTATAGTATGTCGACAAAAGTGATAAAAAAGCCATAGTATAGTATGTCGAAAGAAGCGATTAAAAAAGCCATAGTATAGTATGTCGCAAAAAGTGATTAAAAAAGCCATAGTATAGTATGTCGAATAAAGTGATTAAAAAAGCCATAGTATAGTAAGTCGAATGAAGTGATTAAAAAAGCCATAGTATGGTATGTCGACAAAAGAGAAATAAAGTCATAGTATAGTATGTCGTAAAAAGCCATAGTATAGTATGTCGACAAAAGTGATAGAATAGCCATAGTATAGTATGTCGAAAAAAGTGATTAAAAAAGCCATACTATAGTATGTCGAAAAAAGTGATAAAAAAGCCATAGTATAGTATGTCGAAAAAAGTGATTAAAAAAGCCATAGTATAGTATGTTGAAAAAAGTGATTAAAAAAGCCATGATATATTATGTCGTAAAAAGCCATAGTATAGTATGTCGAAAGAAGTGATTAAAAAAGCCATAGTATAGTATGTCGAAAAAAGTAATTAAAAAAGCCATAGTATATTATGTCGTAAAAAGCCATAGTATAGAATGTCGAAAAAAGTCATAGTATAGTATGTCGTAAAAAGTCATAGTATAGTATGTCGAAAAAAATTACAAGAAAGCCATAGTATAGTATGTCGAAAATGAGAATAAAAGTCATAGTATAGTATGTCGAAAAAAGTGATTAAAAAAGCCATAGTATGGTAAGTCGAAAAACGAGAAATAAAGTCATAGTATAGTGTGTCGTAAAAAGTCATAGTATAGTATGTCAAAAAACATATAAAAAATGCCATAGTATAGTATGTTGAAAAAAGAGAAAAAAGTCATAGTATAGCATGACTAAAAAAGTTATAAAAAAGCCATAGTATAGTACGTCGTAAAAAGTCATAGTATAGTATGTCAAAAAACATATAAAAAAGCCATAGTATAGTATGTCGAAAAAAGTCATAGTATAGAATGTCGACAAAAGAGATAAAAAAGCCATAGTATAGTATGTCGTAAAAAGTCATAGTATAGTATGTCGAAAAAAATTATAAAAAAGCAATAGTATAGCATGTCAAAAAGTGATTAAAAAAGCCATAGTATAGTATGTCGAAAAAAGTGATTAAAAAAGTCATAGTATAGTATGTCGTAAAATGAGAAAAAATGCCATAGTATAGTATGTCGAAAAAAGTCATAGTATAGTATGTTGAAAAAAGAGAAATGAAGTCATAGTATAGTATATCGAAAAAGGTCATAGAATAGTATGTCGACAAAAGTGATAAAAAAGCTTTAGTATAGTATGTTGAAAAAAGTGATAAAAAAGTCATAGTATAGTATGTCGAAAAAAGAGAAATAAAGTCATAGTATAGTATGTCGTAAAAAGCCATAGTATAGTATGTCGACAAAAGTGATAAAAAAGCCATAGTATAGTATGTCGAAAAAAATAGAAATAAAGTCATAGTACAGTATATCGTAAAAAGCCATAGTATAGTATGTCAACAAAAGTGGTAAAAAAAGCCATAGTATAGTATGTTAAAAAAAGTGATTAAAAAAGCCATAGTATAGTATGTCGAAAAAAGTGATTAAAAAAGCCATAGTATAGTATGTCGAAAAAAGTCATAGTATAGTATGTCATAAAAAGTCATAGTATAGTATGTCGAAAAAAATTAAAAGAAAGCCATAGTATAGTATGTCGAAAATGAGAATAAAAGTCATAGTATAGTATGTCGAAAAAAATGATTAAAAAAGCCATAGTATAGTATGTCGACAAAAGTGATAAAAATGCCATAGTAAGGTATGTTGAAAAAGAGGAAAAAGTCATAGTATAGTATGTCGAAAAAAGTCATAGTATAGTATGTTGAAAAAAGTCATAGTATAGTATGTCAAAAACATATAACAAAATGCCATAGTATAGTATGTTGAAAAAAGAGAAATAAAGTCATAGTGTAATATATCGAAAAAGGTCATAGTATAGTATGTCGACAAAAGTGATAAAAAAGCCATAGTATAGTATATCGAAAAAAGTGATTAAAAAAGTCATAGTATAGTAAGTCGAAAAAAGTGATTAAAAAAGCCATAGTATAGTATGTCGAAAAAAGTGATTAAAAAAGCCATAGTATAGTATGTCGAAAAAAGTGATCAAAAAAGCCATAGTATATTATGTTGTAAAAAGCCATAGTATAGTACGTCGAAAAAGAGAATAAAAGTCATAGTATAGTATGTCGAAAAAAGTGATTAAAAAAGCCATAGTATAGTATGTCGTAAAAAGCCATAGTATAGTATGTTGAAAAAAGTGATTAAAAAAGCCATAGTATAGCATGTCGAAAAAAGTGATAAGAAAGCCATAGTAAGGTTTGTCAAAAAAAGAGAAAAAAATGCCATAGTATAGTATGTTGAAAAATGTCATAGTATAATATGTCAAAAAATGTATAAAAAATGCCATAATATAGTATGTTGAAAAAAGAGAAAAAAGTCATAGTATAGTATGTCGAAAAAAGTCATAGTATAGTATGTCGAAAAATTCATAGTATAGTATGTCGACAAAAGTGATAAAAACGCCATAGTATAGTATGTTGAAAAAAGAGAAATAAAGTCATAGTATAGTATGTCGTCAAAAGCAGTAGTATAGTATGTCGACAAAAGTGATAAAAAAGCCATAGTATAGTATGTCGAAAAAAGTGATTAAAAAAGCCATAGTATAGTATGTCGAAAAAAGTCATAGTATAGTATGTCGTAAAAAGAGAAATAAAGTCATAGTATAGTATGTCGACAAAAGTGATAAAAAGCCATAGTACAGTATTTCGAAAAATGAGAAAAAATGCCATAGTATAGTATGTCGAAAAAAGTCATAGTATACTATGTTGAAAAAAGAGAAATAAAGTCATAGTATAGTATATCGAAAAAGGTCATAGAATAGTATGTCGACAAAAGTGATTAAAAAAGCCATAGTATAGTATGTCGAAAAAAGTGATAAAAAAGTCATAGTATAGTATGTCGAAAAAGAGAAATAAAGTCATAGTATAGTATGTCGTCAAAAGCAGTAGTATAGTATGTCGAAAAAAGTGATTAAAAAAGCCATAGTATAGTATGTCGAAAAAAGTCATAGTATAGTATGTCGTAAAAAGTCATAGTATAGTATGTCGAAAAAATTATAAAAAAGCCATAGTATAGTATGTCGAAAATGAGAATAAAAGTCATAGTATAGTATGTTGAAAAAAGTGATTAAAAAAGCCATAGTGTAGTATGTTGAAAAAAGTGATAAAAAAGCCATAGTAAGGTATGTCGAAAAAAAAGAAAAAAGGCCATAGTATAGTATGTTGAAAAAAGTCATAGTATAGTATGTCAAAAAACGTATAAAAAATGCCATAGTATAGTATGTTGAAAAAAGAGAAAAAAGTCATAGTATAGTATGTCGAAAAAAGTCATGGTATAGTATGTTGAAAAAAGTCATAGTATAGTATGTCGACAAAAGTGATAAAAAAGCCATAGTATAGTATGTCGAAAAAAGTGATAAAAAAGTCATAGTATAGTATGTCGAAAAAAGAGAAATAAAGTCATAGTATAGTATGTTGTAAAAAGTCATAGTATAATATGTCAAAAAATGTATAAAAAATGCCATAATATAGTATGTCGAAAAAAGTGATTAAAAAAGTCATAGTATGGTATGTCGAAAAAAGTGATTAAAAAAGGCATAGTATGGTATGTCGAAAAAAGAGAAATAAAGTCGTAGCATAGTATGTCGTAAAAAGTCATAGTATAGTATGTCAAAAAACATCTAAAAAATACCATAGTATAGTATGTCAAAAAACATCTAAAAAATGCCATAGTATAGTATGTTGAAAAAAGAGAAAAAAGTTATAGTATATCCTGTCGAAAAAAGTAATAAAAAAGCCATAGTATAGTATGTCGAAAAAAGTCATAGTATAGTATGTCGACAAAAGAGAAATAAAGTCATAGTATAGTATGTTGAAAAAAGAGAAAAAAGTTATAGTATATCCTGTCGAAAAAAGTAATAAAAAAGCCATAGTATAGTATGTCGTAAAAAGCCGTAGTATAGTATGTCGACAAAAGTGATTAAAAAAGCCATAGTATGGTAAGTCGAAAAACGAGAAATAAAGTCATAGTATAGTGTGTCGTAAAAAGTCATAGTATAGTATGTCAAAAAACATATAAAAAATGCCATAGTATAGTATGTTGAAAAAAGAGAAAAAAGTCATAGTATAGCATGACTAAAAAAGTTATAAAAAAGCCATAGTATAGTACGTCGTAAAAAGTCATAGTATAGTATGTCAAAAAACATATAAAAAAGCCATAGTATAGTATGTCGAAAAAAGTCATAGTATAGAATGTCGACAAAAGAGATAAAAAAGCCATAGTATAGTATGTCGTAAAAAGTCATAGTATAGTATGTCGAAAAAAATTATAAAAAAGCAATAGTATAGCATGTCAAAAAGTGATTAAAAAAGCCATAGTATAGTATGTCGAAAAAAGTGATTAAAAAAGTCATAGTATAGTATGTCGTAAAACGAGAAATAATGTCATAGTATAGTATGTCGACAAAAGTGATAAAAAGCCATAGTACAGTATTTCGAAAAATGAGAAAAAATGCCATAGTATAGTATGTCGAAAAAAGTCATAGTATAGTATGTTGAAAAAAGAGAAATAAAGTCATAGTATAGTATATCGAAAAAGGTCATAGAATAGTATGTCGACAAAAGTGATAAAAAAGCTTTAGTATAGTATGTTGAAAAAAGTGATAAAAAAGTCATAGTATAGTATGTCGAAAAAAGAGAAATAAAGTCATAGTATAGTATGTCGTAAAAAGCCATAGTATAGTATGTCGACAAAAGTGATAAAAAAGCCATAGTATAGTATGTCGAAAAAAATAGAAATAAAGTCATAGTACAGTATATCGTAAAAAGCCATAGTATAGTATGTCAACAAAAGTGGTAAAAAAAGCCATAGTATAGTATGTTAAAAAAAGTGATTAAAAAAGCCATAGTATAGTATGTCGAAAAAAGTGATTAAAAAAGCCATAGTATAGTATGTCGAAAAAAGTGATTAAAAAAGCCATAGTATAGTATGTCGAAAAAAGTCATAGTATAGTATGTCATAAAAAGTCATAGTATAGTATGTCGAAAAAAATGATTAAAAAAGCCATAGTATAGTATGTCGACAAAAGTGATAAAAATGCCATAGTAAGGTATGTTGAAAAAGAGGAAAAAGTCATAGTATAGTATGTCGAAAAAAGTCATAGTATAGTATGTTGAAAAAAGTCATAGTATAGTATGTCAAAAACATATAACAAAATGCCATAGTATAGTATGTTGAAAAAAGAGAAATAAAGTCATAGTGTAATATATCGAAAAAGGTCATAGTATAGTATGTCGACAAAAGTGATAAAAAAGCCATAGTATAGTATATCGAAAAAAGTGATTAAAAAAGTCATAGTATAGTATGTCGAAAAAAGTGATTAAAAAAGCCATAGTATAGTATGTCGAAAAAAGTGATTAAAAAAGCCATAGTATAGTATGTCGAAAAAAGTGATCAAAAAAGCCATAGTATATTATGTTGTAAAAAGCCATAGTATAGTACGTCGAAAAAGAGAATAAAAGTCATAGTATAGTATGTCGAAAAAAGTGATTAAAAAAGCCATAGTATAGTATGTCGTAAAAAGCCATAGTATAGTATGTTGAAAAAAGTGATTAAAAAAGCCATAGTATAGCATGTCGAAAAAAGTGATAAGAAAGCCATAGTAAGGTTTGTCAAAAAAAGAGAAAAAAATGCCATAGTATAGTATGTTGAAAAATGTCATAGTATAATATGTCAAAAAATGTATAAAAAATGCCATAATATAGTATGTTGAAAAAAGAGAAAAAGTCATAGTATAGTATGTCGAAAAAAGTCATAGTATAGTATGTCGAAAAATTCATAGTATAGTATGTCGACAAAAGTGATAAAAACGCCATAGTATAGTATGTTGAAAAAAGAGAAATAAAGTCATAGTATAGTATGTCGTCAAAAGCAGTAGTATAGTATGTCGACAAAAGTGATAAAAAAGCCATAGTATAGTATGTCGAAAAAAGTGATTAAAAAAGCCATAGTATAGTATGTCGAAAAAAGTCATAGTATAGTATGTCGTAAAAAGAGAAATAAAGTCATAGTATAGTATGTCGACAAAAGTGATAAAAAGCCATAGTACAGTATTTCGAAAAATGAGAAAAAATGCCATAGTATAGTATGTCGAAAAAAGTCATAGTATACTATGTTGAAAAAAGAGAAATAAAGTCATAGTATAGTATATCGAAAAAGGTCATAGAATAGTATGTCGACAAAAGTGATTAAAAAAGCCATAGTATAGTATGTCGAAAAAAGTGATAAAAAAGTCATAGTATAGTATGTCGAAAAAAGAGAAATAAAGTCATAGTATAGTATGTCGTCAAAAGCAGTAGTATAGTATGTCGAAAAAAGTGATTAAAAAAGCCATAGTATAGTATGTCGTAAAAAGTCATAGTATAGTATGTCGAAAAAAATTATAAAAAAGCCATAGTATAGTATGTCGAAAATGAGAATAAAAGTCATAGTATAGTATGTTGAAAAAAGTGATTAAAAAAGCCATAGTGTAGTATGTTGAAAAAAGTGATAAAAAAGCCATAGTAAGGTATGTCGAAAAAAAAGAAAAAAGGCCATAGTATAGTATGTTGAAAAAAGTCATAGTATAGTATGTCAAAAAACGTATAAAAAATGCCATAGTATAGTATGTTGAAAAAAGAGAAAAAAGTCATAGTATAGTATGTCGAAAAAAGTCATGGTATAGTATGTTGAAAAAAGTCATAGTATAGTATGTCGACAAAAGTGATAAAAAAGCCATAGTATAGTATGTCGAAAAAAGTGATAAAAAAGTCATAGTATAGTATGTCGAAAAAAGAGAAATAAAGTCATAGTATAGTATGTTGTAAAAAGTCATAGTATAATATGTCAAAAAATGTATAAAAAATGCCATAATATAGTATGTCGAAAAAAGTGATTAAAAAAGTCATAGTATGGTATGTCGAAAAAAGTGATTAAAAAAGGCATAGTATGGTATGTCGAAAAAAGAGAAATAAAGTCGTAGCATAGTATGTCGTAAAAAGTCATAGTATAGTATGTCAAAAAACATCTAAAAAATACCATAGTATAGTATGTCAAAAAACATCTAAAAAATGCCATAGTATAGTATGTTGAAAAAAGAGAAAAAAGTTATAGTATATCCTGTCGAAAAAAGTAATAAAAAAGCCATAGTATAGTATGTCGTAAAAAGTGATAAAAAAGCCATAGTATGGTATGTCGAAAAAAGTGATTAAAAAAGCAATAGTATAGTATGTCGTAAAAAGCCGTAGTATAGTATGTCGTAAAAAGCCGTAGTATAGTATGTCGACAAAAGTGATTAAAATAACCATAGTATAGTATGTCAAAAAAAGTGATTAAAAAAGCCATAGTATGGTATGTCGAAAAAAGAGAAATAAAGTCATATTATAGTATGTCGTAAAAATAGAAATAGTCATAGTATAGTATGTCGTAAAAAGCCATAGTATAGTATGTCGACAAAAGTGATAAAAAAGCCATAGTATAGTATGTCGAAAGAAGCGATTAAAAAAGCCATAGTATAGTATGTCGCAAAAAGTGATTAAAAAAGCCATAGTATATTATGTCGTAAAAAGCCATAGTATAGTATTTCGAAATAAGTGATTAAAAAAGCCATAGTATAGTATGTCGAAAAAAGTTATAGTATAGTATGTCGTAAAAAGTCATAGTATAGTATGTCGAAAAAAATTATAAAAAAGCCATAGTATAGTATGTCGAAAAAAGTGATTAAAAAAGCCATAGTATAGTATTTCGACAAAAGTGATAAAAAAGCCATAGTATAGTATGTTGAAAAAAGTGATTAAAAAACCCATAGTATAGTATGTCGAAAAAAGTGATTAAAAAAGCCATAATACATTATGTCGTAAAAAGCCATAGTATAGTATGTCGAAAAAAGTGATTAAAAAAGCCATAGTATAGTATGTCGAAAAAAGTCATAGTATAGTATGTCGTAAAAAGTCATAGTATAGTATGTCGAAAAAAATTATAAAAAAGCCATAGTATAGTATGTCGAAAATGAGAATAAAAGTCATAGTATAGTATGTTGAAAAAAGTGATTAAAAAAGCCATAGTATAGTATGTCGACAAAAGTGATAAAAAAGCCATAGTAAGGTATGTCGAAAAAAAGAGAAAAAAGGCCATAGTATAGTATGTTGAAAAAAGAGAAAAAAGTCATAGTATAGTATGTCGAAAAAAGTCATGGTATAGTATGTTGAAAAAAGTCATAGTATAGTATGTCGACAAAAGTGATATAAAAGCCATAGTATAGTATGTCGAAAAAAGTGATTAAAAAAGCCATAGTATAGCATGTCGTAAAAAGCCATAGTATAGTATGTCAAAAAAAGTGATTAAAAAAGCCATAGTATAGTATGTCGAAAAAAGTGATTAAAAAAGCCATAGTATAGTATGTCGAATAAAGTGATTAAAAAAGCCATAGTATAGTATGTCGAATAAAGTGATTAAAAAAGCCATAGTATAGTATGTCGTAAAAAGCAATAGTATAGTATGTAAACAAAAGTGATTAAAAAAGCCATAGTATAGTATGTCGAAAAAAGTGATTAATAAAGCCATAGTATAGTATGTCGAAAAAAGTCATAGTATAGTATGTTGAAAAAAATTATAAAAAAGCCATAGTATAGTATGTCGAAAAAGACAAAAAAAAGTCATAGTATAGTATGTCGAAAAAAGTGAAAAAAAGTCATAGTATAGTATGGCTTTTTTTGACATACTATACTAAGGCATTTCTTATATGTTTTTTGACTTACTATACTATGACTTTTTTCGACATACTATACTATGGCTTTTTTTTATAACTTTTTTGACATACTATACTATGATTTTTTTCGACATACTATACTATGGCTTTTTTTATAACTTTTTTGACATATGATTTTTTTCAACATACTATACTATGGCTTTTTTATCACTTCTTTCGACATAACATACTATGACTTTTTTTCTCCTTTTTCGACATGCTATACAATGGCCTTATTATCACTTCTTTTGACATACTATTTCATGACTTTTTTTGACATTCTATACTTTTAGACTGGATGGCACGTTGGAGGAATTGAACTCTCGAGCTCCAATATTCATGAGCCTAACCTTCACGTTATTTTGCTGAGCTATATGCAATGCTTGTAAAGGCTTTGGTCGGAAGTTGTATTTATTATTCACATTTCAGAAGATAAAATTGAAAAACTATAAAGACAAAAGGTAGATTTGAGCCTTCAACCTCAGACTGTTGAGTCAATAGCTTATCTCATTGTGCTATACTTGAAGCTGGTGGTTAAGATGTTGGTTCTATTATTTGTTGTTCACACCTTGTATTTTAAACCTCTAAATAAATTGTCTGTCAGTATGATTGAACCCATGACCTGCATTTCCTGAACCAGCTTTCCATCACACTGAGTTATCTGATCTATTGCACGCTACTTCTGTTTTGAGTTTTGCCTTCCAGTTTTAGCTTTTGAAAAAACGACAACACCTCACAAGGATTGAACTCTCAACCTCCAATCTGCATGAACCTCACATTCACCTTATCCTGCTGAGCTATATGCTAATCACACAAAGGTATTGGTTGGAAGTTGTATTTATCGTTCACATTTCAGAGTAGAGAAGTTGAAAAACTGGAAAGACAAATGTGGGATTTGATCCTTCAACCTCAGATTGTTAAGGCAGTAGCTTATCTCAGTGAGCTATCCCTGAAGCTGCCACAGCAAATGTCTGTTCTATTATTTGTTGTTCACACTGTATTTGTCTACTCCTGTGTGTCACTATCTAAGTGTTTGCACATACGCTGGCAGTGAGCAGGTCTTGAACCTGACAACGCGCTTGGTCGGGACTATTATTGCACAGTCACCTCGCCACCCTACCAACGTCCCAGCACGAAATTACGAAAAAGATCTTAATATTGGAGGAGATAGCTCAGTGTGATGGAATGCTGGTTTGAGGAAATGTAGGTCATTGGTTCAATCATCCTAATAGACAATTTATTTAGAGGTTTCACACCCAAAAATGTACATCCACTTTTATGGAATGCAGTTTAACTGTGTAACAACGCTTTTAGACATTTTGTATACATTGATTGTTACATTGATTTTTTTTGACATAACACATACTCCTACTATTACTTACTTTTTTATTTAAAAAAAATCATGACATACAATACTATGAGTACACTGTGAGTACAGTATGAAGAAGGCATGAATGAAGTGAAGGAACTTCTCAGTTGTGGTCCTGAAACTCATCCCTTCGGGTCGGCATAGGGGTTAGATACTTGGAAAAACCCTGGTTGCTGTCGTGAGTACTTGCGGATAAGTACTATCCTACTCCCGACTGCTACCAGGACTTCTTCAAGTGTCTTAGGTTCGGTACTTTCCTTTTACCGAACATCCACACCAACCTAGTTAACTAGGGCATGGCGGACCCCAGTCTCCTGGGTGAAGGGCTGATGCATATTTGACTCTGCCACCTCCTCCATCAGTTACAGTGCGCAGTTAAGACGAACGGAAGGTGCCATTGGGGGCAGAAAACACAGATATTCTGCATCTGCCAATATTGAACCAACAACCTTCAGAACAAGCCAGTGGGTATTTATCATGCTGAGCTATCTGCACAGCTTGAAATAGCTGGGTTGGAGGTTGTATTTATCATTCAAGTTACTGAGAAGAACAATTTTGCTTAGGTTTAAAGCTCTAGCATCTAGCATCTACCCTGGCTCCCCTGTCTGGCTAAACAATATTGGAATGTCCAATATCAGTCAAGTCTAATACTCCACTAAATCATTGCTTGGTATGGGTTTAGATATCTCAGGTTGATAGAACGCTGGTTAGAGGACACACAGGTCATGGGTTCAATCATCCTGACAGACAATTTAATTAGAGGTTTAACAGCCAGAATGACAAAGTCAATTAAACCAACAGAACTATTCTCACCCACAGTCTTCTCTGTAATTTAGCGAAGGGAGGTTGGCTGAGGTGGTCGCATGGTGTCACGGAAACATTCATTATTGATTTTCATCACAATCTTTTCCTAAACCATAAAGAAATGTAACTTACAGAGGAGGTGGCGGAGGTGGTGGGTGAGTCAATAACTCATCAGACTTTCACTCAGGAAACCAAGGGTTGTGTCCCGCGTGTCACAAAATGCAATAATAGTCGTTGTCAGGTTCAAGACCTGCTCGCTGCCAGCGTATGTGCAAAAACTTATATAACACTTAGACAGGACACTTAGAATGGGAAAGAGGTTAGGAAAGGTAGTGCAGGGTAGAAGAGATTAGTAGGGTAATATGACATGTGAAGCCCAGAGAAGAGTAGAAACTAGAGTAGAGAAACTCAGAAGAGTAGAGACTGGAGTAGATAAACTCAGAAGAGTAGAGACTAGAGTAGGGGGACTTAGAGAAGAGTAGAAACTAGAGAAGACGAAAAAAATGTTTTACGTCCACTTTTATGGCATGCACAGTGTAGAGAGTACATACTACATACTACCACTATTACTTACTTTTTTATTTAAAAAAAAAATCATGACATACAATACTCTGCACTCTGCACTCATCTGGGGAGAAAAAATAGAGTTTATTCTGGTTCAGTAAATTTCTTTTTCTTAAGGAAGAATAAGACATGCATTGCAATCCAGCTGACACAAAGACAGAGTGCGTAACACATGACATGTGTGATACATTAATATTAGGGCTGCAACCAGGGGTGAAAGAAGGCTGGTGTGCTGCGATACTGTGGATTGGTTACTCTGCTTAGAAAAGTGCTTTACACATTAAAGCTCTCATAAATATAATATGGTACAATAAACATACACATTCTGCCTGCATAACTACTTTTACTTTAGATATTTCCTGTACATTTAGCAGCATATAAAAATAAAAAAGCTTAAAAAGCAGTCAAATAGTCAAATGTTTGAAGAAGATTATGCATAGACTACTATAGTTACTATTAGTTAATGTAATCTAATAATATATAATAAAATAACTGATGTGGGCCATTCTTCTGCATAATCAGTACTTTTACTATTGATACTTAAGACAGCTTGTGACCATCTTGGTCTTTCCCTCTCTCTATATCCTATCTTTCCTGCTGGTTGTATTGGTTTTTTCAGTGTTTTGTTTTTTCCTGTTCGTCTCGGCTGAGTGTCGGCCTAAATCGTTTGCAGGGGATTTTTTTGGGGGCGGCCAGCCCATAAAATTCCCTAGTACGCGGCCTCATTGTCGGGAGGCGCCGTGCGTCTTTTGGCTTCTCCCCACGGTCCATCTGGTCACACAAAACAAAAAAAACTTCGAGCCCCTGACCCTGTGGATACAGCCCAACACACAGATTGGCGCACAAGCGCAACCTACACCGTAGGCGTTTTTTTCCACTGAACCCCCCTGGCTTAAATGTAACACCAACTGGAAACAAGAATAAGGGTACCACACCAAACAGTAACCCAAAAAAAGAAAACCAAAGAATACCAAACACAACAAAAGCACACACCAAGCCACAAGTCCACCAGCAGCGGAGGCCGAAACTATGGCGTAATGGTCCAGCGGCAGATATTTGCCTCTACGCGGTGGCATCAACCTCACCCTAACCCAACACACCCGACCAACACCTCTCGGCGACGAAAACGCGGACTCACATGACTTGGGACACCCGCCCGTTGTAGCGGAGCATAGACAAAACGGTGAGCGGTTGTGCCGTCCTTACAAATCACCTTGGCAGCTGTGAGGCTGGATAACATCACACTCGGCTAACTGGGACCAACCAACCGACGCCCCCACAAATATCCTAGCAAACGACAAAATGACTGTTGCTGATTTAACACAGTCACTGTGGGCTTACCCCAAGCAAGAGGAACACACAGAAAGACCCCCTGGATAAACTGATCAGGCGGGCCGGCTCTGTGGTCGGCATGAAGGTGGACTCACTGGTGACGGTGGCAGAGAGGAGGACACTGGACAAACTGCTGGACATTACTGACAATGCCAGCCATCCCCTGCACACCGTCATCAGCAACCAGAGGAGCCTGTTCAGTGGAAGGCTGCTCCTTCCCAAGTGCAGGACCAACAGACTCAAGAACTCCTTTGTCCCTCATGCCATCATACTCTACAACTCCTCACTCGGGGGGAGGAGGAAATAGGGTAAATAGGGTAAAGAGGACATAACAGGAAGGAAGGGAAGGAGTGGTAGCCACTCACTCACTCACTCACTCATTCACTGTGCAATAATTTTATAATCTACTCACATACATACCTGGACACTTTAACTGCTCTTAACTTCTAATTTATGCTAAATGTCATTTATTTATTAACTGTACAATAACACAATACCATAAACAGTCCTATATATATCTATATATTTATCTGTAGTTTATTGTTGTTTTACTGTTTGTTTACTTTTTGTAAAAAATATTTAGCTAAAAGTCTATGTATATTGTTATTCTTATACTGTATTTTTTTTCTATACCTCTTTATTTAAAGAGTGTTTTGTTTGTATGCTGCTAAAATCTGCTGCTGGATATTTAATTTCCTTGTGGGAGTCATCCCAAAAGGATCAATAAAGAGAAGTCTAAGTCTAAGTCTAAGTCTTTTATGGTTCCTGCTTCTTTTATCAGTTTGACTGATTACATTAATATACATTTTTCTGCATTTAATACTTTTAATACGTCAAATACCTTTACCTGATTGTACGTACTTTTATTCAGGTAACATTTCCAATGTTGGACCTTTATCTGTAACAGAGTATTTCTACAGTATGGTATTATAGTTTTGCTAAGTAAGGGATCTGAATACTTCCTCCACCGCTGGTTTTAATCTTTATTTCACTATGTAGCCAAGTATGTGTAATGTATATTAAGCCATCTTTTTTTTCAACAGCAGAGGAAACTGATGTGTTTTTGTTTTGTTTTACACCAACAAGGCAGGTTGAACAGTAATAAAATCCTTCTGTGTCCGATAGTTAAACACAAAATATCTAAAATGAAACAATAACAAATATAAGAAAATAAATTGTAAATAACACAAATTAACGATATAATAAATTAATATAAACGGTCGGTATACGTGCAGTTTAGTGTCCCAAATACCCCGTAACGTAACCCCATGATTTGTACAGGTCCTATCACCTGACCAATCGGCTATCCTAACCTTAACCACTCCAGGTCAAATGCCTAACCCCAACCAATCGGGCTGCTTCGTAGGGCAGGTCTTGGCGTGGCCATAGTGGGATTTGGGACACTAAACAGCACGTATACCTAAATGGTCTTCAATTAAAATTAAAAGTTAGTACATTCAAACTATTATTTTGTACAATCTGCCTTTATAAAAGTATTTAGTTTTGTTTGAGGAGACTGATGCAATTAATAGCAATTAACATACATGAAGGGGTGAAAGTACGTCAAGGTTGTATACAATAGGCCTGGCAAACTCAATTCCTTTTAAGGCTTTGGGTTATTCTGATTCTCACTAAACTGATCCGGGTTGTGCAAGTCACTTGAGTCACTTGAGTCAGTATTGCTAAATTGCCAAAGAAACTCAGTCCTAATGCCCGTAGTGAATAAATATACATATATTTTTGTTTTGTTTGATATGCTACATCTATACACCAAACCTATAACCTATAAGCATGTTATTACAGAAGTGGAAAGCATGGCTTTTGTTGTGGATTTGCTTTTGTGGATCCACTCATGACAACGTAGCTGGCTGATTCGACTGACTGACTGACTCACTCGAGGATTTGAGGTGCAGGTGGATAGCAAGTCTGGTAACTGAAGAGAACATGTCTGCAAGTTATCCCACACCAGTTTACTTCCACGCAGAAAGAGGAGACTTCCGAGAAGTTTACGAGCCGGCGGAGGACTCTTTCCTATTGGTTGACGCTCTGGAGAAAGACGCAGACAGGCTGCAGCTGATGACATCAGGCACAGCTCCGTGGTTTTCCTGATTGCTTCATATTTATTATGATATTATGATATTCATATTTCCTTTAGTTCACCTGAACATCACTTGATGTTTAAATGTGCTCTGCTGTTTGTAGCCCATGTATGTGTCTGGAGAAGGGCAGTGGCTCAGGAGTGGTGTCAGCTTTTCTGGCACCAGTGGTTGGACCTTCAGCTCTATATATATATAGCTTCCTGTAACAATGTTTCACTGCAGCCTGTCAACACATCACTGGGGTGACTTTTGCATTCACGTCAGGTATTCAATAGAATAGAATAGAATGGAATAGAATAGAATAGAATACCTTTTATTGTCACTATACACATGTACAATGAGATTAAAAGCAACTCCTCCCTGCAAAAAAAAAAAGGGGGGTAAGGTGCACAGTTCTGAGACGCTATATACATATAAAAATATAAATATGGTTTTATATACAGTGTGATATGCAGTGTGGGTTATTGCACATTATTTAAATATTGAATATAGTGGTGATCGTATTCAATGAGTAATAGATATTGGACAATGAGAGTAATGATATTGCACAGTGTACATGTATTGCACAGTAGTGGAATAGTACAGTATTATCAATTGTATTAAATATTAAATATTGCACGGTAGGTGGGTAGAAGAAAGTCCAGGGGTTGGGGAGTTAGACTGTGAATTCAGTGCATGTGTAATTTCAAAGTGGTTATGGCTTTTGGAAAAAAAACTGATCTTGAATCTGTTAGTCCTTGTTCTGATGCAGCTGTAGCGCCTCCCTGAGGGCAGCAAGTTAAACAGATCAAAGCCAGGGTGGTGGTGGAGTCCAGGTTTTGCTTCCTGAGGACTCTCAGGAAGTGTAGCCGCTGTTGAGCCTTCTTGATGACCGCTGTGATGTTGTCTGTCCAGGAGATGTCAGCGGATGTTCAGAGCCAGGTTGTTCTCTGAACACCAGGCTGCCAAGTTCAGGACCTCCTCTCTGTAGGCTGCCTCCTGAGTCCGACCACTGTGGTGTCGTCAGCTAGCCTGACAAGCCAGACCCACATCCAGATGTTGGGTCTGGGAACTCACCAGTGGCAGGGTTCAATCCGAGGGGCGGGATAAACGGTTGTCTTTCAAATTCCCTTTTCACGCAGTAGGATAGTGCTACGACCAACCAGAGCAACGCTAGTTTATAGATTAAACTTAAACTTTTGCCATATCCGGTTGGCAAAACTCCGAACACATCTTCCTTTTTTAAGAATGACTTCAGTGCTTAACTCCAAGTCTTCCAGAGTCGCGGCCAAAGCCAATTCCAAAGACCGCTGTTCGCCAGCAGCAGCAGCCATCTTCTTTGTTTTCAAGTAGCAGGGAATTCACACGGAACCGTCGCAACTATGCCGTTATGTTAAGCCCACCCACCGACTCTATACACGATGTGATTGGCCTGACTAGAGTTTGGTTTTTCCAGCTCGCAAGCCAACGGAGAGTTGCTAGATGGACCCTGGCTGCAAATTACATTTGCTGCCGCTAGGGTGCGTCTAGATTTCTAGGCTAGTCGTCAGCAAACTTAACGATGAGGTTGTTGTTGTGGGCCGGACTGCAGTCATGGGTGTAAAGACAGTACAGGAGGGGGCTCAGCACACAGCCCTGTGGGGAGCCGGTGCTCAGCGTGTGAGTGGAGGAGAGGTGGAGGCCGAGTCTGGGGGCCGGTTGGCCCCAGACGGTGAAAACATGTCATGTCACTCAGTGACATGACATGTTTTCAGTTTTGGGCTATTTCCATTTGGTTGTATATGTAATAGGGTTAGATATGTAAAGATTTACATATATACATAGATTATCTAATGATGTTTTACAGTTTCTCTATCATAGCATTAGTTTGACCTTTTGTTTGATCATAATTACTGATCAAATAAGACACATTCTGTTCTATTTTCTGTTCTATTTATCTGTATCAGTAAATATGATCAAGCCATTTTATTCAATTTCAGCTAAATTCAATTGTATTTATAGTATCAAATCGTAACAAGAGTTATCTCGAGACACTTTACAGACAGAGTAGGTCTAGACCACACTCTATAATTTACAAAGACCCAACAATTCCCCCAAGAGCAAGCATTTGGTGCAACAGTGGCGAGGAAAAACTTCTTTTTGGCAGAAACCTCAGACAGACCCAGGCTTTTGGTGGGCGGGCATCTGATGCTGCCGGTTGGGACACGGAGACAGAGACGGATACAGATATACAGATATAGAGAATTATGATTCATAATAATTATAGCAGTTGGTATGATGAACGGTGGCAACTATAGTAACATGAAAGATAATGGAACTATGACGAGAAATAATAGTTGTAGCAGTTCAGGGTTTAGCAGAGTGTTGCGGGGCATAGTAGGGCATAGCAGTGCGTTTACATATGGGGGTTCCCATGTACTGTCTTCCCCTGCCACCCTGCCAAGATCTCTCGCTACCCCTTTGCCACCCCATGTAAAATTTTCTAGATCCACCACTGCCCAGATGTTAATTGACTATAACTCTGACTGACAATGGCAGTGTCCTCTAATGATGGAATTCACGGCCTGTTTAGAATATTACTGTAAGCCCTCAGCTGCTTTACTGTTGGTCATTAATCACATTTGACAGGCAGATCTGATATGTCCTACGTGTTCCTTCCAGGTTGTCCAATCAGCAGCCGGCATCTGCAGGCAAATGCAACCGTGCCAGATGCTGAGATTACTCTCCCTTCGCTATCTTGTTGCCTTCCTTCCATCCTTCCCTCTGCTCAAAGTTCAATGGATATGAGGTGATCAAGACAGAACATGGGCTGATTGAGTGACAGAATCACTGTTTGGTCTAATTACCAGATGGATCTGGTGCATTATAGGGCAGGGTAATACATGGTAATACATGTTACAAATCTGCAAAAATACAATTGTATTTAGTTTACAATTCCACTACAAATCTTACAAAATGTATTGTGACACATCAGAGGGAAGGGACTGGAACACTGATTGATCTGCTGTCTTTATTAGTGCAAACACACATACTGCCAGTACTGTGGCTTCATCAGTCATATTAGACAAGGACATGGGGCATATATATATAATATGTAGTCAATCTAGACAGGTGTACATCTATCATTAAATGGTAGACTGAACAGGATGTGAAATCTATTGCCAAGGGCAGGAGTTGCCAGAGTTAATACCCCACCATCCCACTATTACAGTTTTCACAACTGCTTACACACAATTCCCAAAACTGCACCCACAAAAGGCAAAAAAATGCCTCGCATCTCCTTCAAAATGAAACACTGCATTCAAAATGCCACAAATCTCAAAATGAAGCATTTGCATCAATTGGCAAACACTTTATTCACAACAGTACAGGAGGGGGCTCAGCTATACACACTGTTGTTCTAAATCTAAAACTCTTATGTCTTTCATAGATATGTCCATACAATGTTCTACAGTGAAAGTAATCTGCTGAGAGGGGTTGAGAGGTACAGTGTAAACACCAATGCAACGTTAAAACTGAAAATATTTATTTGGCAAAACATCACTGTTGTGCCAGTAGCGCAGGGTTGTATACACTAGCATACAAGAAGAAAAAAAACAGAAACACGTAAAACAAAGGTATCATTTTTAGAATAAAGAACACATTTGTGTGTGTGTGTGTGTGTGTGTGTGTGTGTGTGTGTGTGTGTGTGTGTGTGTGTGTGTGTGTGTAAATGTACTGTATTTATATGCCGCTTTTCTAGTCTTACAGTTTTTCTCATTTGCTAAGACACACTAAATGAAACTGGGATCCGCTTTATCTTCATCATCACATTATTAGCACAGCAGAAGTCTTCTCTTGCAAATGTTTTAACACTTTTTCATTTGTTACACACATTTTTCACACCCTTTGTCAAAACAGTTACCACAGATCTCATTGAAAGACCCCGAACTCTATTGGATTCACTGTGGTGAACAAAAGGAAAACATCTATTCACAGCTGATAGAAAGTACTTGCATAATTAGAAAACTCTATGCACCTGTGTGAAACTCATTTGCACAACTCTTCAATCACCAATCAGTCCTCATCCATCTATAAAAGATGCCACCTCTGTGTTGCTATTTGCAAGCATGGATCAAAGAGGCCATAGAGTAAGAGGCCATGACAGAGGGGCCAGAGGAAGAGGAGCCCGTATGCGTGGTGGAGGCCATGACAGAGGGGCCAGAGGAAGAGGAGCCCGTATGCGTGGTGGAGGAGCTGCAGCAGCAAGAGGACAAAATCGAGCTCAAGTTTCAAATGAAATTCGGGCAACAATTATTGACCATGTCATCAATCATGGCTTGTCCTTTAGAGAGGCTGGACAAAGGGTCCAGCCCATTCTGACTCGGAGCACTGTGGCATCTATTGTCAGGCTTTTTCGGAATGAGAACAGGTAATTCACAGTGTTACTGTAATGTATACCACTGTGTATTTCAGCTTTACTGTATTGCCCTGTTAGCAGAACAAACTGTGTCTACAGTAATGCAGATGTTTTATCAATCCCATTTATGTGACTGTCATACAGTAATGTCAATTTTGACATGCTTTTTGCTTTTACTTTATAGGATCCACACATTACCACACACTGGTGGCAGAGGAAAGATATTTAGTATTGAACAGGAGTCTGCCATTGTAGATATGGTAGTGGCAAACAATGCAATCAGACTGCGTGAAATCCAGGCAGCAGTAATTGCAGATCAGGGAGCATTTAGAAATATAAACAGTGTGAGTTTGGCAACTATAGATCGAGTCCTTAAACGCCACCATGTCAGAATGAAGCAGCTGTACCGAGTTCCATTTCAAAGAAACTCTGACATCGTAAAGGAGGCACGATTCCAGTATGTGCAGGTACAGATTTTGTTATTGTAATACCTTGTTTACCATAGTTACATGCAACTGGAATACTGTAATTTGCTTTATGAATTTGTTCTTTTTCTTAGAGAATAATGGAGCTTGAAGCTGAGGGGGCACATCACAAATTCATTTTTGTGGATGAAGCCGGCTTCAACCTCTGTAAAGTGAGGAGACGCGGGAGGAACATCATTGGGCAGAGGGCCACCGTCACAGTGCCAGGTCAGAGGGGTGCCAATATCACCATGTGTGCTGCCATCTCCAATGATGCCACATACCAACCATTGGCCCATACAATACAGAACGCCTCATCACATTTCTTGATTCATTGAAAGAAATACTGATTCCACCCGAAGAGAGAGGGCTGTTGAGGCCTGGCATGACTCTGTATGTCATAATTTGGGACAATGTGGCTTTCCATCACTCTCGCCTTGTGAACGAATGGTTTGCAGCACAGCCTCGTATTATGATGCACTTCCTTCCTGCATACTCCCCTTTTCTGAACCCAATCGAGGAGTTCTTCTCTGCTTGGAGGTGGAAGGTGTATGATCACCGGCCATATGAGCAGATGCCCCTCCTGGAGGCAATGAATGCTGGTTGCCTGGCAATAGGTGCAGAGGACTGCCAGGGATGGATGCGCCACGCAAGGAGGTATTTCCCTCGGTGCATTGCAAGGGAAAACATTCAATGCGATGTTGATGAGAACCTGTGGCATAATCGTCAAGAATGAATGGACTAAATGTGAAAGATAAAATATATCTTTTCTTTTCTTTCTTTTTTTAAAGGTGTTTCCTTTGGTAGCTTTTTTTTTTTTTTTTTTCAGTATCCATTTGAGTTTGTAAAGTGTCATATTTCATATTGATGGCTGTATTTTGTATTTTGTTGTCCATTGTGTAATGATTGATTGAAAGAATAAATTAATTTGACCACAAGTTGAGGTGTTTGATGGAAATATTTGCTTATGTTGCATGCTTTTAATGTTTTGTGAGTGTTAGAGCATTTTGCTAACAAAATGAGTCATTTTGGCCATTGAGCTTCAGTTTTATCCTGTGTGTTAACTGTTTCGAAAATGTGATGTCAGAGTGAGCAAATGTGTTTAAGCAGTTGAGAAAAACTGTAATGACTACTCAAAGTGCTTTTCCATATTACAGGCACCATCCACAACATTCATACTCTGTGGCCGAGGCTGCTGTACAAGGTACCTCCTGCTCATCAGATACAGTAATCAACACACATATTCACACACTGATGGGTGTTTGTGTGTGTGTGTGTGTGTGTGCGTGCGAGAGTGAGAGAGAGATTCTGAGAGTGTGTGTGTGTGTGTGTGTGTGTTTGTTTGTATGGGGTGGGTGGGTGGAGAAGGGGGAGTAATCAATAAGTGTGACCCTAATCTCTTCAGAGATGATTCTCTTTCCTTCTCTTCTTTGCCCTCCTCCTCCTCCTCCTCCTCCTCTTCCTTTTTGAACTTGTCCTCGTTGTCCCCTGCCTCTCCCTCCTACTCCCCTTGCTCTCTGTCTATTGTTGGTATCCACTGTTCAAAGCAGGTAATCTGACCTTTGACCTATTTATAGGCCTACACTATAAAACAGTGGTTGGTTAGTGATCAGTTAAGCAATTAGTGTTCACACATGTAAGGAGTGGGTGTGTGACCTGGTGAATAAGTGTAGCATTTTGATTGGTTGTGTTTGGAAAAGGAAAAGCCCCTAACTTACGTCATGGTCGCGGTTCAAGTCTCGATTCTGTTCCCAACCCAACTCCCTAAGAACTGAGCTACTGCCACCCCATAATGTTCTTGACTTGAAATGAGTGAGTGGCTGGTTATTTAGGTAGTGTAAAAATAAACTTCTACAACTTTGGCATTTTTCACCTTTTGTGTTTATATACCTTACCTTCCCAGCAGGTGCTGTACAGAGGAAGAAAGAGCTGAGTGATGGGTGTTCAGTAGATTCTAAATCATTGATTTGCCATAAATTATGGCCAGCAGATGGCGGACTCCCTCCAAGCTGAGACTCTGGAAGCTTCCATCCTAACTTGGGTGGTTATGGATGCGTGTGAGCTTCAGATTGTGGTCTATTTGTTTAGCTCATTAGCAGCCTAAATCCCAGTCCAATTACCTGGGGATAAACAGGAGCAGAGGTCGGGATACGCTGTAATGTGACTGATTATCCCTTACACGGCCAATAATGTGGGGAGTCAATCCCTTTTATTCATTTCAGCACAGGTGTAAAGATTTAACAGGCTGGAGCTTATTGCAATAAAACACAATTTATTGATCTGTTTGGTTTGAATTTAGTTTGATCAAAGATGTCATGTCATGTTCAACAATGATATATATATCTGTGTATATATATATATATATATATATATATATATGGAGTGGTGGCCTAAGGGTTTAAGAAGCAAGCTTATGACCAGAATCCCCTTCTGGCTTTTGCCGAAATTTCAGATGGCCAGTCCATCACTGACACCAACCCTTAACCCCAACTCCTCCGGTGAGCTGAGTGCTGGAGCATGTGTGCAGTTATATTTCAGATCCAGATTTTACATGAAAAAACACATTTTTTGTTTGTGTCTACTGTCACGTTTCTGATGTCTATGAGTTGTTGGCAGTTCCACCAGTGAGCCACCCCCTCCCCCAAAAACATCTGACATGGTTTCATTTCAATAACTGTATAATCCTATTAATCATCACACGACCCCCCCTTGTTGTGATCCTGTGGAGGGGCCCGACCCCCAGATTGGGAAACCCTCCTCAAGCAGCTTCAACAGTAAAATGCTTGTAAAAATACAATGATGCATCAGTATTGACAATTCAATAATGTCATGTATAATACTATATCAGTCGCAGCATATTTCTGCAGAACGTGTACTTTTACTTTTGATGCTTTAAGTTCATTTTCCTGAAAATATTTCTGTACATTTACTGAATTAGGATTTTGAATGCAGGACTTGTAATGATGTGTTTTCATATTCATGTACGTTACTTTTACTTAGAGTAAAGGATCTGAATACTTCTTGCACCGCTGGTAAGTAAGTTAGTAAGTAAAGTTTATTTGTATAGCACTTATCACAGACAGAGTCACAAAGTGCTTCACAGGCAAAATAAATACATACATTACAATAGATCAATAGTCATAAAAGCACAATAAATCACAATAAATCGTAGTAAAACACAAAAGCATAAATATAAAATAATACAGTCAGCAATGTGGCTAAATGAATGCCTGACTAAAAAGATGCATCTTTAGCTGTTTTTTAAAAAATATTTCAACAGAGGCAGCCACTCTTAAAAGTCTAGGAGCAACTGTTTCCAAAGCTCTGTCACCTTTAGTTTTCAACTTAGTACAGGGAACAGCCAGTATGAGCTCAGATCAGAGGACCTCAAAGATCTGCTGACAACATACGGGTGCAACAGATCACTAGGCCGTTGCATGGCCATTGATGGCTCTGTGTGTAATTACAAGAATCTTGAACTGGATCCTG
The DNA here is from genome assembly GCF_008315115.2 of Sander lucioperca. Classification (NCBI taxonomy): domain Eukaryota; kingdom Metazoa; phylum Chordata; class Actinopteri; order Perciformes; family Percidae; genus Sander; species Sander lucioperca. Next base: position 1,385,669 of record NC_050192.1, on the reverse strand, counting down.
AATTTAACCGGCAGCCAGTGTAAAGAGGCCAGGATAGGGGTTATATATCATGACCTCCCTGATCTTGTCAGCAGCCTAGCAGCAGCATTCTGGACCAATTGTAAACAATCTACAGCTGATTTACTGAGGCAAGTAAAAAGAGAATTACAGTAATCCAAACGCGAGGAAACAAACACATGTATAATAATTTCTAACTCAGCGTAGGATACAACACACCTGAGTTTTGCAATGTTTCTGAGGTGGAAAAAACAAGTGCGGGTTAAGGCTCAAAGCCTGATGATTCTCAGGCTGGAACAATGCTGTCTGCAGCAACAATCAGAACCTCAGTGTTATCATCATTTAACTGAAGAAAGTTACTGGCCATCCAGTCTTTTATAACAGAAAGACACTACTGTAAAACAATTAAATTATCAGACTGGTTGGGTTTAAAAGACAAATACAATTGAATGTGATCCGCATAGCAGTGCTATGAAATACCTTTAAATTTACTGATAATATGTCCAAGTGGAAGCAGATAAAGGGAGAATAAAATCTGTCCCAGAACCGAACCCTGGGTCACCTCACATGATAAGGCAGTGAACTCAGACATGTCAGGGCCAACAGCCACAGAAAAACTCCAATTTAACAGAGGTGAGAGGTGTATCAGTGTGGAAGTCTCTCTTCATCTCCAGTATGAACACACAAAGGTTCAGGAGCAATTTTCAACCGATAGCAACACTTTACAGTTAGGGTTAACCTGCACCATCCCATCAGAGAAAAAGATTCAGAATGACATCAGGGGAAGGGTGCTTTGGTAGTGTAGGTAGCAGGCGGGGCCTTTTATGTTTCTGTCTCCTGCATGGGGCCCATTGTCTCATAATCTGTCCATGCTATGTTTATCCTTTGACTTGTTTTGTCCCTACCAAGGATTTCGATAAATTAGAGAGAGGAGGCAGATGCATGCACTAACTTACTGTAAATGGTGCATGACTCTAAAGAAGTTGATCTGTAATTGTAATCAGGTTGTAAGAAGTGATAGGTCCCTGCAGGGACAGTCTGGATCAACAGAAGTACATTTCCAGGATAACTGCCTGACATCCAGCGCAACTTTCCGCTCTCTGTGTGTTGCTGCTCAAAAATTCTGTTCGCTTCAGAAAGAAAAAAAATATATTTCAAGCTAGGAAGCTACACTGAAAGTTTTGAAGAAAATTTGGATCATGCAACAAGGCAGGCCTGCTTGGTTCTTTTGAGGAATAATTATAAAGATTTACAAAGAATATGTTTACGGCATTTACTCTAACTGGGACGTTTTGGGACTGATTGCTGTGGACGAAGTACACATGGCGATACAAATTACGTTTAACCATGTATCCAGCTAATTAAAATAGCTCAAGTTACTGTATTGCATGAACAGTTTGAACATTGTCTGGCACTTGATGATACTTCTACTCCTCTACATTTATTTTACAGTAGTGCTGCTTACTTTGAAGATTGAGGTTTGATGATCAGTTTATTAAATATGATGCAATGTCATAGATTAAACACCAACAGTATGTAAAGTGTATTAGTAGGCTACAACATAAATTGTTGCATAGAGCGATGCATCCATAATAATATAATGCAACACAGACAGGGGTCAATCTGCCTAACGAGAAGCATTTTTTTTTTGTCAGCTAATACTGTAGGCTACTTCTAATTCAGTAACAATTTGCACATGGGACTTTTACTTGTAATGGAGTATTTTGAGATCTGAATATTTCTACCAACATAAAATAAATAGGCCACATAAACAAAAGAGTTTTTTGTTTTAATTAAATGATGCTATTCTTGTCAGCGTGGCAACGGCTTTGAAAGGGCGTCTAAATCATCATGTGGAAGATTAAATGAACAGAAAACATATTTGATCAATAGAATGAATAAACATGTGAAAGACCACAATTCAAATATTTGTTTGGGGTTGTGGGGGAATAATGGACTCATGCATAGGCATAGATTTAGGGGTGGGGGATGCAGGGGATATGCCCCCCACATTATTTAGAAGAGGTAGATTCGTGCGGCTCAAAACATGTACGGAAAACAAACAAGAACTGTAACACTGGGGGTGGGGTGGGGGGGGGGGGGGGGGTACAAGAGGAGCGTGAAAAAAACAAAGATTTATGTAGATTTAAACTTTGCAGCATCTGGCTTTAACAAGGTCTCATTCTCTGACGGATTTGTTCTCGATTCCTAAAAAAAAACCCATCATGGAACATGTGTGATGTTTTGAATATGCAGAAAAGTTTTGAACATTACAGGATGATATTAACTTCCTTTACATAAATAAAGACATTTGCACCATCGATTTTTGCATAAAAATTCATCAGAATGCAGGACATGAAGTGTTTGACACTGACAATGTTATAGGGGAGGACCCCCAGACACCACCGTTATAATGTGTGTGTGTGTGTGTGTGTGTGTGTGTGTGTGTGTGTGTGTGTGTGTGTGTGTGTGTCCCGCAATGTTGAAACAAAACCTACGCCCTTGAACCTCAGTATTTATAAAATCCTGGTCCCGGCCCTGGTGGCCCCAGTGGGAGCCTTTCTCTGTCGCTGACTCGCTGTGTGACCGGGGATGAGCTCTGTGGAGCCGCGCAGCAGCTCTCGGTCCTCCCTCCCTCACTCCCTCCCTCCTCCTCATTGTACCGCTCACCGGGAAACGGTGGGCAGGACTGATGAGAGAGAGAGAGAGAGAGAGAGAGAGAGAGAGAGAAACGGATTTCTCCAGCGGTGCACCACGGGGAAGCCTGCGCATTCAAACTGACCAGCGCGTCTCTCTGAGCGCACACACCGTCCTCTCTCCATATCCATCCCGAGCAGCCTCGCTGCAGCGGACCACAGGAGCCGGTAGGTTGATTCCTCTTCATTATCTTCTAGGTGCATTTTTTTGTGTGCAGAGGTGTCATTTTATGTATGCATGCGAGACCGGAGCAGAGACCTCCATTGAACCCGCGTAGCGCTGCGTCTTCCCCGGGTTAATCTGGGCTCGGGACCCTCATCCGAGTGTCTTGGTTTTAGGGGGATTCTGCGGTCGCCTGAGTAGCTTGGAGATTAATAAAGGCATGCATTCACCTTCCCAGATATAACGCTTTCCAGCAGGGCTCACCGGAACGCTTTTATGTTAGATCAGATTTCAGTAACAGCGCATTGGAAGGGCAAAGTCTCCGGAGTACAGTTCAGGCTGGAGAGGTTTACTGGAGCTTCCGAACAGAAAGAGACAGTTGGGACCAAAGTTTTATTGTAGTTCAGTCAAACAGAGCGCAGGATGCAGAATCTTCTGAGTGCAGGGAAACTGCTACACAATGTGCGCGAAGCTGATAATTCACAGAGCACTTTGATAATTCAGCTAAAAAGGATTTAATGTCTCATTTTAATTAAGGTTTGCCAAATGTTGCCAGCAAACGAATTAATTGAAACTAAATGAAAGTAGTGTGTGAGTGTATAAAGGATAGATTATAGATTAAAGGGATAGTTAGTTATAAATGGCATATTGCAGAGAGAAAAAACAAACATCTGTTGTTTTTATTCTTCCATAATTTTCCATCTTGGTTCTCTTTTTTTTTTATCGAGATAGAATTTTCCTCATAGATTCTGAACTCAACATTTCATAGAGCTACGGCTCCAAATCAGAACAGCGCACGCTTAAGATCTCCAGGCTGTGCATAAAACAGATACTGTAATACAGCAGTACACTCTGATGCACTTTCATTTTCTGCGTGTGTCCATATGGAGCAAAACGAGCGAATAAGCAGAGGAGATTACCACACGGTCTAATGTGACGGCCGCTTGTTAAACAGGATGTGCCCAAGAGGAGAGAGCCTCAATCAGACAGCCTCTCTTCTGTTTTTTATCAATCACTACAGAGACTCGCCAACATTCAACATACAGTAAAGTACAGTAGTACAGGACAGTACAGTACAGTACAGTACAAGACAAGACAGGACAGGACAGGACAGGACAGGACAGTACAGGACAGTACAGTACAGGACAAGACAAGACAAGACAGGACATGACAGGACAGGACAGTACAGTACAGGACAGTACAGGACAAGACAGTACAGGGCAGTTCAGTACGGTACAGGACAGTACAGTACAGTACAGTACAGTACAGTACAGTACAGGACTCTCTCTGCTGTACCTGTATCTGTGGGACTGTTCTGGTCCTTACTGCTGCTGCTGCCAGGGGCTTTGTTCCTCGTCTTTTCTCTTCTTTTTTTTCTTTTGATTTCTCTGCTCTTCTCTACTTGCCCCCCACACACACACACACACACACATACACACACTGTGCGATTTGGATATTGCACTAGTCCATTTTGCGATTTTGATAAAATTGCGATTAATTGCTCTTCTCTTCTCTTCTCTTCTCTTCTCTTCTCTAGTCTTCTCTTCTCTTCTCTTCTCTTCTCTTCTCTTCTCTAGTCTTCTCTTCTCTTCTCTTCTCTTCTCTTCTCTAGTCTTCTCTTCTCTAGTCTTCTCTTCTCTTCTCTAGTCTTCTCTTCTCTTCTCTAGTCTTCTCTTCTCTTCTCAATGGTAACAAGGTATTGGCCCATAGTATTCTGGGGCTCCTAATCTGGGGACTCTGTGACACTTGACTGGTGTTATAGTAACAGCTCTCGTTGCAGAGTTGAACTCAGTGTCTCAGTCCATCTGAAAACATCATTGTCCATAAAGTCTGTGTAGTGTCTTAGATCATATCTTGTGGCAGTGTTTGCCATGCTCAAACTTCCAGAGTGTTTGCACATTAGGAAACGCAGAAATTAATATGAAAGTAGATAACATTTTTACATGTTTTATTTTCGAGACTTGAAAAGTAATGATTCTGATTGTGACGCAACTCATAGTGTAATACAGTACATCTAAATGGCACAAGGGTGCAAATCTTTATGTCGGGTCCTTTGTGCACGGTTTTGTTATGAAAAAAAAAATCCCTTTCATTCCAGAATTCTGACATGGTACAGATATCTGGATGATGTGCTCTGTCTATTTTACGCATCAAGTAATCAATTGAGTTTGTTGTAGTACTTTACTCTTTAAATTATGATCTATACTTTACTCCAAAAGCTGTCATTCCTGGATATATGTATATCATGCTCTAAAAATGTTTTTTTACACAAAGCCAAAAGGATTTCACAGTAAAGAGAATAATGTTTGGCCAGGGGATATGTCTTGTATGGCTGAGGAAAGTATGACTGAAAGGTTGTGAATGTATGAATGTAGTCTCTTACTTAAAATAAAGGGATATATTTATTTAACATGAATATAGTACTGTAAAGTGTAACTTACTCTTTAAAGAACAGGAATCATGTGTAGACTCATAACCATTCTTTGTTTTGTAATGCATGTCAAAGACGGTTGAAATACCAGTCTTTATACTTACTTTAAAATACAGCAAAATGTGATTCTCAGATAAAATAATAAATGAAATGTACATATATTGCAGTAAAACATTAAGATAATCAGATAGATTATATTGTTAATGTGTTGTATACAATCATAGAGACTTAGGCTACATCCACCCTACTATGCTTTCATTTTCAAGCATTGTTTGGTAACAAAAACGATCTCTGTCCACACAAGCATTTAGGCTTCTCATCAGAAATGATCTTCATACTAACACACCTACACCTAAGTGCAAACATTGATGACTCTAAACGTTCTAAAATTATAGACTTCAGATCATTTACCATCGCTGATCAACATGACAAAGAAGATTATATATTTTTTAAACAATACTTTGCCTTAAAAATCATTAGTTTCCCTTGTGGATGCAATTCTCAGCAGAGATGCAAAACTTAGGACAACACCTATAACTCCGCTGGACATGGAAGTTTCAGGTCAACAGCTTCCCTTCTGCACATGTAGGCAGTTATCTCAACACATTCTCACGGGTCCGTATGATATCCTGTTTATGATGTCTGTGATGATATCATACGAAAATGTATACACACCAAAACATATGATACCCTATGAAATTAGGAGACCACCGGCTGGTCACGTGACGCTGGCTGGCTACAGAGCTCCATGACGCAGAGCAGCAGTTTCTAGTTGTTTAAGCCACTACAGAGCTTTGTCACAGCTTGGTCGTATCAGCGGCTGTTAGTAGATGCTTTTAGTCCAAAATGGGTGACTTTGAGCTGCCACTCGTTTTGGCGGATATTACGGTTAAATTTAGTCCACGAAATACAGCCGTTATGCCGCAACGAAAGTTAAGATTAGGCACCAAAATGACTAGTTAGATTAGGAAAAAGTTTGTGATTTGGATTAAAACACTCCCAAGGAACACGCATTTCCTGGGTGAAAATCTATAGTTTTCCCCACGAAGCGAACTCCACTCTCTGGCTTTAAAGTCCTGTGTTTTAACGCCCACCCATCCTGCCCGACCGCCACCCTACGTGGCCTGCTGGGTTTTTATACAGCGGCAATCAATGTGGTGCATACAGCAACAAAAAAAAAAGTGGAATGCTGACGAATTACAGTGCTTAACTTTCTGTAGCTTTTTGAACGAATGGTTCATGAGAACAGGCTGGTTATCCATGTGGAATTAACTACTGGCGTACCAAATCAGAGAAGGACAGGGCCGGGCTGATGAGACCCATTCAGAAAGCCAACCTGTGTTGTCTTTCGAAAGGTCTCTGTTTCTGCCCACCCAGAGTACAACTCCACACCTGGGGGTTTCAAACTTAAACAGGGTCAGCAGCATTTCCAGCATGTTTAGGGGTTCTAAAACGCCGGAGTAGTGTGGACACCAGGCATAAACGTAGCAAAATATATGTTTCTATGAAAAGTACCTTTTTGGCAATATTTTGGATTCAAACTCAATGCCAGGGTACCTAATGAAATGAATGAGGCAATCTGAAAACCGTGATCAACCCTCACGATTCGGAATGCATGTGAACCGCGGATTAATTGCAAAGTTGTACCATAATAATAGTGTGAAATACATTTTAACTGTCGTTGTTACTTAAAGTAGGCTGATAAATCTCTATGGTGGGTTGCGGTCAAAAGATACAGGCAACACAATTTTCTGTTCACGTGAACGGAACATGTTAAAATCAGTTGATAGAGACGGTCATGGCTACTGGAGGAGCGGAAAAACTCAAAAAGCCGTGACGCCGGCTACAGAGCTCCGTCGTATCAGCTGCGGTTGGTAGTTGGGTTACCCGAGAACAGGGGGCTCTGAGCCGGGTACAGGGCGGACATTACGGTTAAGTTTAGGCGACAAAAAGTGAGAGTTATTCGGCGACGACAGTTCCAAAACAACTAGTTAAGTTTAGGAAAAAGATTGTGGTTTGGATTAAAACACTCCCAAGGAACATGCATTTCCGGTGTGAAAATCCTTTATTTTCCCTGGGAAAGCCAACTCTGCTCCCAGCGCACAGTGTTTTCTTACAGTTCTTAAGTAATAAATGGAAAGCATTTTAAAAAAATCTTTTTTTGTGCTGATCTGAAAATGTATCCGATCCGTGACTTGAAACCGTGATCCGATCCAAACCGTAGTTCTAACCCCTAGTTTGGAGTCTTGATGCGATGCAGTATACAAATGGGGAAAATTTTTGGATGGACTTCTCTACTGGTGGATTACTGAATGGGCTCCCAGACCAGAGCCACAATGACTGTTAACATTTCTTGTTGGAAAGTCAATTGATGCATAAAGACCACACAGAGATGCAAGACAACCACAAAGTTACACAAAACGACTACACAGAGATGCAAAATGATCATAAAGACACTAAAAATAACTACAAAGAGACACAAAACAACCACAAAGAAAGACAAAACGACCACAAAGAGATGCAAAAACATCCACAATGAGATGCAAAATGAAACGACATGACCATAAAGAGACACAAAATGACCACAAAGTTGTACAAAATGTCCACAAAGAGGGAACAGACTAACTTGCTGTTTGGGAGTTTCAGGTGAACTTGTAAAAGCCGTTGCCATAGATGTACGGTAATGCCAGAGGCTTACTGCCGTTAAGCCAGCCACCGTTAGGGTTTTGATGCACGCCTATTTGTGCAGTTACAACACATAATATATACATGTAATATATATATATATATATATTAAGCTGCGACATCATCAAAGAAGTAGTCTCGCAATGCCTGACCTATCTCAACAGCGCTGTGGAGGAAGGTCTGGCCCCTTCACACATACACTCCTGGATAGGAGAAAAACAAAACTTGGATTTCTTGGCATTTCTTTAAACCAATCACAATTGTTTTGGGCAGCGCTAAGCTCAGTCGCAAAGACAGTGGCTCTGCTAAATAGTCTCGGGAAGGAACTTGTTTTGGTGGAACATTTGCTCCCCGCAAAAGATAACGCCACATACAATATTAAATGAAATAACTGTTCACACACAACAGTAAGGTGAGCTATTTAAATTAGCTGGATACATGGTTAAACATAATTTGCTTTTCCAGTGTATCGCCGTGTGTTAGATAGTAAATGCTATACAATCATTCCCTGAAAGAACCCTGCCTTGTTGCACGATCCAAATTTTCTGCCATTTTCAGTGTGTAGCTTGCTAACTCCAAGTCTGTTTTGTTGATATTTGCAATACAAGGCAAACCCTAACCCTAACCGGTGATTATCCAGTGAATGTACTGTCGTCAATCCAGACTACCGAAGAAGAAAAACTGTTTGCTGAGAAGTGCAATGTATTTCTGCTTAAAATGTTTGAATGACCGTATATATTTACTGTAGATTACTGCACATTACAGGAAAGTAAAATCAAAAGACATTTGGACAATTTGATGAAATGTATACTTTAATAACATAGTTATGACTCTGCAGTAGATTAAACCAATGCCAGGAATCAAATGCTAGTTGTGTGGTAAGGCCAGAAGACTGACATTCTCTCCTTAGTATGCACATTATATGTAAATCACGCTCTCCTTGCTCTGTCCCCGCAACCCCACCCCTCCACGCCAAAATAGTGACAGAAAGTTGAAACTGTAAAAAAAAAAAGATTGAAAAAAAACTGTCAGCGTAAAAACAGACTGAACTAAAAGAATGACATAAAGAAAAAACAATCTGAAGACATGATTGAAAAACACATCAGAATTTAAAAAAAATCTAAATAAAATGAAATAATTTTCAATGGCTGTGTTTTATTTTTCAGTGGAATTTCTTTCAGTGCCAATGTATCCTTTTATCAATGCCACATTTTATTTTCGATGCCAAAACAAACTGTCACTGTTCTAGCTCCGTAACATTATCAGTCTTTTCATTTTGTCTCTCACTTCCATATGATTTAATGACATAAGTCGCTTTAGGCAGGGTATATCTGTAATGCCATATTTTAATATGGCAAGTAGAGATTTCAATGGACTCTGAGTCTTAGTTATTTAAAACTGTTGAAAGCTGAATAAATAATAGAATACTATGTTTCTGATTTAATAAAAATGCTATCAAAACACAACTGTAGTCACAGCTGACTTTGTTGGTATAAATACTCCAGGTGGAATTATCTGACAGATATAAGGAATTGAAATTAAAATTAGAGTGGACAAAGGATGCTGTTAATGTTTGTGAGCTGAATATTCAGTTGTCCTGTGCAGCCTACATGATCCAGAAAACTGCATTTGGGCCCAATGTGTTAGAATCCTGCAGCATCTGCTAATGCATCTTTCTGTTTCACACTGGCAGTGTGAGGGGCTGTCACTGTCACATTCATGACAAAAACACATTTCAGTATGCACGCACATGCCTGCATAGACAACCATCAACCATCAGCAACACACACATGTAATGTATGCACTCCTGAAACACATTCACGGAGCATGCTGGGATTTGCGCGTGACAAAACAACCGCGGTGTGAAGTGTGAAATGTGTATCTGTCACGTCAGTGCGCTGTCAGCGTGTGAGGTTGCAGTGAATGAGGAATCGAGATGGCAAGGTGACATCGCATGGCGGTCCAGGCGGACTTTGCCAAAAGCTGCCTGTCCCCAAATTATCACCTCTGTCTCCAGCATCACCGTTATCTCAGCAACTCTCAGCAGCCGCCACATCCCCTGAAAACGAGCTGCACAGCTGAATCCATTCTAATGGGAGACACAAATGTGCAGGCTTCACACACCAGGGACGGGGATTTAAAGGATTTTATCAATTCGGTGTATTATTTCATATCTCTAGAGCAAAATAAAGAACATATTGTACACAACGGCATATACAGGAACAACAAGAAACATTTCCAAGAGCAAAGACTAAAGGACATTTGTAAATAATAAATCATTCAAGCTCTTGAGCTACAATTTGCAACCTGACTAACATTCTGCATAACATCCGTTTTTCATTAAGCTACCTATTCAAGGTGAAAATGTTGTGCTCCGGCTGCTTGTGTGGTTCTGTTAGCTGGGAATATCAGATTTACTACAGTAAGTACTATGGAAGCTGCAAGGGATGCAGAAGTCGCCAGTAAGCTTTTAAATTCACAACAGTTCATTTAATTCACTATCATTTAATGGAATGCTTTGGCAACAAAGCATACTGGTGTTTGCAGACCCTTCTAAAATCAGGGGTTGCCTTTTATAGCCAGTTTCCTTCACTATAAAAAAGGTTTTTCAGTTTTTGTCAGCAATACATACATGTCGTGTTAACAAATCAAAAAATGTTGTCCAAGGGACTTAAAACATTGTGTTGTTCTGACTTGTTATTGCAAGTTGCCAGTTGATATTAGTTGTTATAAAAACTTGGGAATTAGTTGGAGGGACAAATTATTTTTGTACCCTCAACTGTTACTGTTAGGTTGGCAGCACAATCCAGAAAGAGTTGTTCAAACTCAAAATAATTAATGCAACTAGTTTACTCGTTATTTTAAGTTGATACAACTAAGCCCGGTTTAAGTTTTTACATAATGTGACACTTAACAGGGCAAGTTGTATTATGACAAATCAACTTTACAATAGAAGACATTACTGAAAATTATACTAGTAAATTCAAGTTTGCTATACTTATCAAAATTAATGAATTAATTAAATATGTTTTTTTCCTTATGACAGTCTGATTTTAAGAACAATGTACTCAATACATTAGTTCCAGTAAAACAGAAAGGATAACAATTCTCAGATTGTAATTTCCAATGTATGGAAATCTCACTTAAGAGACTTTACAGTTTTCTAATCTGCATGACCCAACACTGTCTCACTGCCCAGACCCCATCAGACCCCATCAGTCCCCCCCCCAGGTCTCGGTCATGGTGCAACAATAAATGTAGACAAACATGAAGACTAAATCAACCATACTAAACTAAAACTATAAGAGAAAATTATTAAAACACACTTTAACTAGGACAGAAAACGATCAGAACATGTTTTTTTTCTCCCATGAGCCTTTGCACCGCTTCAGTGCAGAACAGTTCCAATGACCCCGCCCCTCCCATACAGAAACTTACCATCCTTAGTTATCTCTGCTAAATATGATCTGTGCACTGCATACTTAAGCTGATTATTACAAACAACTAACGTGATTTAGAAATGAATATGGTTTTTAACAAAACATGAAAGAATAAGTAGTGACCACTAAAAAGTTTAATTACAACTAAATCTGGGTTTACAGTGTAATATCCTTATAAACATTTATACCTTAATGGTTGATCCTTTTACAATTGTAAATGCATGTGTGGAAACAATTTGCTGCAATGAACAAAAGTCACTACATAAATAGTAACTCGTAGTTTCCACTAATAGATAAGAAGTGAGTGTAGTCATGTCTTTAGGTTACCTTACACACAGACTACGGTGGCCCTGCAAATTAAGAAAACACAGGGCTCCAGACTAAGACTTTTTTTTACTATTCCATTCAATTTTATTTATAGTATCAAATCATAACAAGAGTTAACTCAAGACACTTTAGAGATAGAGTAGGTCTAGACCACACTCTATAATTTACAAAGACCCAACAATTACCCCAAGAGCACATATTTTTTGTGCAACAAACTACTAGGAGCACTGTGGCCCCTAACAGAAAATTTTAGGGGCGCAGGCAAAATATGTAGGGGCACACACCTTAAATCAACCTGCAAAGCAATTCTTCACATTTCCCCTGTGTTACAAAGTTAATAGATGGTGTCAGACCAAAATGATTTTTAGACATCAGAGGTTTTGGAACCTGTTCTCTCTAATATTTCATACCTTAGTTTAGATTTTCTTGTAGCCCATAAATTATCAGGAAACTGTGAAAAATGACAAACACAAGTTGCCAGACAAGGTGACATCAACAGTCCAAAACCCCAAAATATTCTATTTACAATGATATCAAACAAATAAAGCATCAAATCTTCCAATTTATGAAGCTGAAACAATAAATATTTGGCTTGATAGATGGCTTAAACTGTGAAATCCTTTATTTTTTGGGGCAAATTTTGTGTTAGTCAAGTCATCATTTCAACACTTCTCTGAATTGCCAACACGCTCTTCATATTAGCCATGCTCTGTTGTGTTCCTCTCAGGTGCGGAGGAGCTGCAGAGAAGAAGAAGAAGAAGAGGAGGAGGGAGGAGGTGATCGCTGTGACTGTTGGCTCAGCGAGGGTTTGAGCCTGTCAGCAGCCTCCCAGCAGCAGCCTCTCCACAGGCCTGGACTATCTAAAGCGAAAAACAACAAGCAGCTAAACTTCCCAACCCGACACCTTGCTCTGGTCCCGCCGCTCTGATCCGCTCCAGTCCCAGTGTCATGGCCTTCACCCTGTCAGAGATCATGGCAGCGAGACGGCAGCAGTCGCAGGCTCAGGCGCAAGCCCAGCGAGGCAACAGGACAGCGGTGGAGGTAGACGAATATAGCACCAACCCCACTCAGGCCTTCACCTTCTACAACATCAACCAGGGACGCTTCCAGCCGCCACACGTCCACATGTGAGTCCAACATTGTTTTTTGTTTTTTTACGATTACTTTTCTCTCTTTCTTCATTCTTTATTTTCTTTCCTCATTCAATTCACTTGTATTCATAGTATCAAATCATAACAAGAGTTATCTCAAGACATTTTACATAGAGATAGAGTAAGTCTAGACCACACTCTATGATTTACAAAGATACAACAACCCAATTGGCAATTATAGTAACAATAAAGATAATGGAACTATGACTAGAAATTAATAGTTGTAGCAGTGCAGGGCGTAGCAGGGCGTAGCAGGGCATAGAAGGGCGAAGCAGGGCATAGCAGGGCATTTATGTTCCTTTCTTCTGTCCCTTTGTTATAGACTATGTTTTTTATGTTTTTATTTTCTATATGCTATACTTTTTGTTGAGTTATTTTTGGGAACCCAACATGCCAAGCCCCTTGAGGGTTTTCTGGTTTTCCTTTGCATGTCGTTTTTACTTATTTTATCATTTATGTTATGTATGTTTTTTTATATGTGCTAAATAAATCAAATATAATATAATAAATATATAATGTTTTGAGATTCAAACCAGAAATTATTATCCATTAAACGAGTATTTTGGTATTTAAGGAAATAAGCTTTTTTGACTTTCTTTCAAAAAGAGAGGTGATTCATTATTTAATATCAGTCTCATGTCTGTGTTTTAAGTATGGAGCTGGAGTCAGGATGTGGTTAGCCTAGCTTAGCATAAAGACTAGGAGCAGGGGGAAACAGCAAGAAACACCTCTAAAGCTCACTAACTAACACCTTGTATCTTAATTATTTAATCTGTACACATGCAGAAAAATAAAAATGCCAATGTTTGGTTGTAGGGATAGCTGCATATTGTAACAGCAGCATTTGTAAAAATAGATTTCTGGACTTGACACTATGGTGAGGTCATTTTGATTGCCATGACTTGTGTTGGAAACACCATCAACAAACACAAGAAGCTCCCAGCTGTATCATGGATGTTGTTAGAGGCAGTCTTCAACTTCTAATTTTCCTGTTACATTTCTATATTTTGTCATATTCTATTTTAGTAAGACGCCTTCCTGTTTCTGGCTCTGCTCTTGTTTTAATTAGCTGTGGCTGCTGTTTGCTGTTATTGCAAACTCAACACTTCCTCTGTGTTTACCTGCTGTTTTATTAATTCAGCATATAGCGTATATATTTCCACAGCACTGATTCCATCATTACAATAAGAGTCATGTCATACTCACCCTCTGCTGCTCAGAAATGCTGTTTTGACTTACTAAATGAATCACTATTGCTTCTACTTTGCAGTTTTAGTTTTTGTGGTCACTGTATTATTATGCTTCACATGGTTCGGAGCCTACTAGTGACTCTTTGAACCACAAGAAGGCTTTCAATTTTAAACATCTGTGCAGGAAGCTTAAAGGTGCAGTAAGCATAGACAGTTAAATAAATGGACACTGTGACGCCATAGATTTCCACGGAGACCAGTGAAGGATATTAGAAGCTTTTCCGGTGATGGCTGAGCGTTACTGAGCAGCCTCCAACTGAGCTTGAAGACGTAGATGTGACGTGAGCAACCTGTCTGAAAGTTGGAAGTCTTCTGGTAGCTGTGCCAAGAGAAATCTCAATCATTCCCAATCTTACAGAGACGGAGAGCGTAGGTATATGTAAGGAGATAACATAGACACAGGCTAATTATTGATCACTAAAATGATAGTTAACATTAGTAATTAAACTTAAACAGCTAATGTAAGTCCAAACTGCCTGCGAGCTTCTCCTGTACTATACGGTAATTCCTCTACTGTGCGACAGTAAGTCGCGTGGTTATGACACAATCGTCTTTAAACACTTCAGATGTAAAGTTATTCACTGTCAAAGTGGCGCCAAAATGAATGGCAGTCAATGGAATGCTAACGGCGGGTGATGGCTTGTTAGCAACAAAATGGCTCCATAGGAACTACGCGTTGTGGAGGCTGCCTTACCCCCTTGGCAGTAAGCGATGCTGCCCAAATATTGTTGATATCTCTCCCCCCCTACACACACCATCAACTGTCGCTGCCTGTTGCTGATTGGCTGAATTATGTTTTGTGGCTCATGTACTCCTGTCTGTTTGTTTTCCTGTTTACACAGCCAGGGCTGTGTAGTAACGCCGGATTTCTTTTCAGCGCACACAGAAAGTAGAGAGCTAGGCGACCCTGAGGAGATATTCACTAAGGCCCTGTTTACACGAATACGCTCGCGGGTGAAAACGACAAAATATTTGATCAGATGTGCCTTTCGTTTAGACAGCGACGGCATTTTTGGGGCTTAAAAACGCAAAAAAGTGAAACCACCCTCCAGAGTGGAAATTTTAAAAACGCTCCACCGTCGCGTTCTCGTCTAAAGGGTAAAAACGCACTGTGCGAGTGTGCCATGTGCGTGCACTGCATGTGTGTGTGTGTGTGTGTGTGTGCGTGCCGTGTGTGTGTGTGTGTGTGTGTGTGTGTGTGTGTGCATTGTTTGGAGCAATAACTCCACCTCCTCGTCTGTCCAGACAAAATTGTCAGCTTTTGTTGTTCACTTCGCGCTACTAGGGAGAGGAGAGGGAGAAAGGAGGAGGAGAGGGAGACAAGTAGAAGGAAGGTTCTACACAGGCGCACGGACTTGGTGGATCGCATTTCACACACTTTTGCGTCCCCATATACACGCCACCCCCCCCATAACGCTCGTCTAAACACGGAATTAAATGTGAGAACGCAACGCCACTTTTGCGTTTTCTCTTCAGATCGTTTCCGTCTAAACATAGCCTGAATTTGACCAAAAGTGTATTGGATCATGGAGTGGGACATCACTTACTATACCTTTAACTCTGAACGAAAAAAAACGGCAAAGTAGAGGCAACTGAAATGAATTTGTGAATAAATGAACAGTATTTCTGAGGAAAAAAGACACTAGAGTGGTGAGTATGACATCCACTGTACTAATGGAGTCAGTGGTGGCAATATGTCATAATTATCATAATTTACCAAGTGAGCCATTATAGTAGGCTACATATAATTTATCCAGCTTCAATGTTGTTTACCTGGCTTGTATTAACACAGTTTGAGGGCAATTCCGATAACGCAGCTGTTGGCCTTCTCTCACTTCCACAAGTTCAGCTTTAGTTTTTTTTTAAACTTTAGTTAAGTGTAGTTTATATCACCAATGAAATGGTCTTTTGAACACTGCTATATTGATGCTAAAAAAAGTTCCCTCCGTAGCTCCGTGAAGCATCACGTAACATTTCCCTACATTTCCGTATACTCAATAGTGGAAATGAAACATTTTTCATGAACCCTCATCTGTATTTCATTACTCTGTGACTCACACTTCCTATCGGCTGTCCCACATGGATGCATATATCTCCTTTCCCGCTTCCACTCGTCTCTCTTTCTCTCTCGTGGTGGGGTGCAGCGGAGGCAGAGTGGAAGGAGGAGGCAGGGCTGGGTGTAATCGTACCTGGAGGAGAGCTCACTAAAGTGGGCCACGGTTATTCACCAGCTCCCCTCTTCCCCCTGGAGACCCTGTGGATCTGCACACTCGCTGGAAATCCCACAGGACTCTACTCTTTTTCTATATCTGTGCTTTTATTCTTTTTCTATCTCTGCACATTTCTCTTTCTCTTTCTCTCTCTCTCAGCGCCGAGCTTTTATTGTGGCCTCTCGCTATGTCTCTTGTTTCCTCCTCTGCCTCTGAGTCTGTGGGGATGATTTTCTGCTGGATACTAACTCAAACTTCTTTCATTGTCTTCCTCTTGTCTACCAGAGAGACTTTGCATACAGTGCTGTGTCTCTTTCCCCTGCATTGTTTAAGAGCCGCAGTGTGACCCCTTTTCCCTTCCTCTCTCCCCTAACTTTCTTGTCTTCTGTTGTTCTTCCCCGGTTCAGGGTGGACCCGATGCCCCACGACACGCCCAAGCCGCCGGGCTACACCCGCTTTGTGTGCATCTCGGACACTCACTCCCGCACCGACAGCATCCAAATGCCGTACGGAGACGTGTTCATCCACGCCGGAGACTTCACTGAGCTGGGACTGCCCTCTGAGGTCAAGAAGTTCAACGACTGGCTAGGTCAGCATCTCTGAAAGTTGTGGCTATGGATCCAGGGCGGGCCAGGGCCCTGTTTTCTGTAACTAGGTTCCCCTTGTGACACTCAAATAATGAGGCCAGGGTCAGTGCCTGGCTAAATTTACTCACTCTGGCTGCAATACTGAAAGTTTGAATAGGAGAGGATTCTTTGAAGTTTTCAGAATCTTAGGGTTTTTCAGTATAATTTAAAGAACTGCATCAGTGGTTTTGCATGTCTTAGAACTTTGACTGCAAGTTAAAAATCTTCTTTACTTTACTGATGATCATTTTCCAAGCATGCCAATGCCATACATTTTTAATAGATTCCCTCGCTTACTGAATAGATTAGAGTCTTCCCTTCCCTAGTTGATGAGTTCAAGGACGCTCTGAGAACATCAGAGATTTGATTCAGCGGCATATTTTTTTTAAATATATTTTTAAAATGTAAGAAGCAACCAGATTTCACAGTCCGCTCATTGTTTGTCATCTGTGTTAAACAGAGCGCTCATGAATGCGGCGCTTTGTGGCAGCTGACAAACTTTTAAGGAGTTCCTTGAACACACCACAAAGGAGAGGTTTTCAAAGGTCTTCTGCTCACAACTTCCACACAATGATACATTTGACAAACAAAAGAATGAAGTTGACTGAAGGTCTCTTCAAGTGGATTTTCCTGACGTACTGATATGAATTGAAACCAACAGCTGCCTGGAATGAAGAAAAAAATCTAACTAAAAACTGATGCAGTGCTTTGGAAAACAGGCCTATATGTGATTTGTGTTAAACGTGCAAAACCCGCAGTATGGTCCTTTAAGTGTGATGTGGTGCGGTGTGAGTCTGGTTTGTGTTACAGTCCTCTCAGCTCTGACAGAGACTGCAGGGACACCCCAGTTCATAACTGTATGGTTTAACACCGACAGCAGGAACAAACCGCTGAAACAAACCAGGCTAGAAAGGTTCATTCTTCAGTTTTCAAAAGCCTAAATGATGGAGGAGATGATCCCAAATTAATTGTTTACATTACATTTTTAATTAGATTTCTCTTATATCAACCCCGATTTCTGACACTGTTTATAGATGGCATTTTTCAACAACAGACATTTAATGTATTTACATCCTCTTACTACATTCCCTACATAGCCAGTTTTCTTTGTCAAGGCCAACTCATGGTTGCTGCATTAGCATGTCCGAGAGGGTCTGTGCCGTGTAAAATGTGTCATTTGTCCATGTCCCTGTGCAGACGTCTGCGTGGTGAGTGACTGTATACGCTACAAGCACACCAACTGTGCATCTGCTGCAAAAACAAACTGGCCGCTTGTTTTCGTGCACTTGTGCTGTATTCCCCATCACTGGTCCTATTTTTGTAAAGCGATCGCACACATTCATGTATTTATTTTTACTTGTTCAGCCAAATACAACAAAGGGGCTCTTCTTCTTGCTGTCATGAGATCGCCATTTAGTTTTCTAGTGCACGTGTGAACAAATCTGTGTACGCACTCCCCCTGGTGTACTATGTATAGAAGCGGTGTAGCGGGGTGTTGTGGGGCATAGCGGGGCATGCGAGGCATGGTAGCGCATAGCAGGGTGTAGAGGGGGGTTGCGGGGCATAGTAGGGTATAGCAGGGCGTAGTGGGGCGTTGTGGGGCATAGTAGGGTATAGCAGGGCGTAGCGGGGCATAGTAGGGTATAGCAGGGCATAGCGGGGAGTTGCGGGGTATAGCAGGGTGTCGAGCAAGACCACGGTGGCAGCTGCAACCATGATTTAGGTGCCACCCCAATCCAAGGAAAACTGTGAGGCGAGAAAAGACGTACGATGTACTAACGCTTTTGTGCCCACTTCAGGCGTATTTGTTTCGCAACGTGCGCCTAAAAGCATGGCGAGGTATGTACAAACAGGCCGCATTGAGGTAAAAGCGCAGACTGCCTGTCGCGGGAACTGAAAATGGCAAATTGCGCTTTTCCGTGTCATGCATATGCATTCACGGGAGGGTGAAGGGAAAAGTGGGAGTTTCCCCATAGAGAGATGAGAGGGCGCGCGCCTCTATTTTGCGGTAAAAAAAATTCCGCCTCTTAAAAACAGATGTAAACCAGCCGCAAGCGGGTTTCCTCACATATGCCTCCTGGTGAAATGGCAGCAGTAATCCGAGCAAGACGAAGACATAGTCCAAGGAGACGAGCTGAAAGGATTTTTGCCACAAGGATCACACTTTTTCAGTTGAGTGAACATGAAATCATTAGGTGTTACAGATTAAGCAGACATACAGTTACTGGAAGAAATCAAAGACGACATTGAATCTCCGACTCAGCGTTCACATTCCATTCCAGCAGTTGTTAAACTCCTCGCTACATTATAAATATTGGCATCAGGATCATTTCAAACAGTCCTAGCATCAGCAGTGGGAATATCGCAGTCTGCACTCAGCCGTATCATAGCACCAGTACTTAACGCTTTGCTACAGCGCACTAGTCAATACATACATTTCCCCACCACTAATGCTGAAATAACAACCATGGCTAATGACCCCATTAGACAACCCAACAACAGCAGCTCAGCAAAATTACAACCGGGCACACATTCAGACGATGGGGGTGATTGAGCGCACATTTGGGGTCTTGAAAAGCCAGATGCGCTGCTTGGACCGTACAGGTGGAGCGCAATTTACGGTATAGTGGGCGGAGAAAGGCGCTGATTACCCGATGAACTGCAGGTTTGGTAAATATGACGGACGCACGCTTTCTGCGGGTTGGCCATGGCACTGACAATGCTACATTCACAAATGTACGTACATCTGGCCCTCAGTGAATGGAGTTTGCTCAGTTGACATCCCTTAAACTCAAATGTCATGGCGACAAGTGTGCCATATTTATGAAAAACGATGAAGACACTGAGATGCAGTTGAAAGCCCTTGGGGGAAAAGTAAGTAGAATTTGAGTTAAGTCAAAGCTTTCCAGTTGCAAAGCAGAGGTTGTCCTCATACGTTTGACCCCCATTAGTATGTTGAATAACTAAAATGTGATATAAATAAGCATCAAAGGGTAGCATATCAGATATTTAGTCATAATAATAATAATAATACAATATTTCTGGTTTATTACTGTAACTATAAAGAGCAGGTTATTTAGTGTTCAGACTTCCTTTTGTCAGGCAGAGGCATAGAAACTTCACCGAGCTCAGACTTTTCTTCTTTGACTTTCTGCATCGCCAGCCTCCAGTGGAAGCATCTTATCTCTGTACCGAGTTGGGAGCGAGTGCAAGTCTTATCATCGCTACTGGATATCAGTTGGAAACGGGAATGAGGTGACCTCGTACGAAGCAGCGTGACAAAAAAAAACAAAAAACTGTTGAATCAGTAAATCTACAACAGTGGAGGTAGCAGAGCAGTCCAACTATCATCACTATCATCATCATTGTCGCAGGCGTCATCCACACCGGCACAAACCTCCCCGGGAATGGTAGAAGCTTGTTAGCGGGTGCACAGGCCTTTGTGTATTTGTGTCTTTCTCTGAGGGAGAGGAAAGGAGAGAGGGGGAGATAAGGGGAGAACTTGTTGTCCTTCCCCTTCTCACACACACACACACACACACACACACACACATGCGAGCTACAGGGACCGCAAGCTGCAAATCCGCTAGCCCGCACTCCAGCGGCGAGAAAGGCAACGGGAGAGACGGCAAAGAAAAGATAAGCCGAGCCAAAAGCGCCTGCTGCTGCCTCTGAAGTCACTCTCTCCTCTCTTCATCCCTTCCTCCTCTCCTCTCTCCTTCTCCCCTGTAACTCTGCCAGCTCTTCTTCTTCCTCTTGTCTGCTCGTATAAATATTTATAATCTGGCTATTCCTATTCTTTCATTCCATCCTGCTCCCCTTCTCTGTCACACACACACACACACACACACCGTTCCATTCTGTAGATGAATGTAACTCCTGCTGTTTAGTGTGTGCACTGCAGATTTACAGGAAGATCAGGTTTAGCGTATTCATTACGGAGGCGTCGGCTCAAACTGAGCCTTGGTCAGGGAGCGCTATCTGCTCCCCAAACTTTCTACTCATATCTTTCCTCCACTGGAGTCTCTTCTCATTCTTTTCTTTACCTCCTCTTTCACTCTTATTTTTGTTAGCGTAGCTCCTTCAGTTTGTTTCTCCTTTTGTCCCCTTTCTCTCCCTCTATCTTTCTTCCTCCTTCAAACTCATTCTTCCACGTCTATCCCCTCTTTCGTTCAGTGTTGAGTTTTCATTTGCCTATCTCTCTCTCTCTCTCTCTCTCTCTCTCTCTCTCTCTCTCTCTTTCTCTCTCTCTCTCTCTCTCTCTCTCTCTCTTATCACGTTCTCCTACAACCTCTCCAATTTCAGCCCTCGGTGGCAGCGATTCTTCTCTCAGCTCTTATTTTTAGCAGGAAATCAGCCGGCTCTCGGGGGCCGCTGGCAGCCGCTCAAGGCTTTGTCAGGGATGGTGAACGCTGCAGGAGAGGGGGTGTGGGGGTAGGCGAGGAGAAGAGAGGAAAAGAGGGGAGGACTGAGGAGGCATGAGATGAAATCCATGCAGGGAGAAAGGAAGTTGGAAAATGAGGGGATGGCAGGGAAAGAGGAGGTGGAAGTTTAAAAGGACTAGAGTGGAGGGAAGAGGAGGAGGAAGACTTCTCCCGAGAGAAGGGCTGCCTTACCTTGGTAAACTCACAGCTCACAGCCCTGGAGATGATGCCAAATGTCTGCCCTCTGTTGTCATGGTGACCCATGCAGGTCCAGCTTTCAGTCACTGTATGAAGACTTGAGTTAGAGAGTGAGTGGTGCAGTCTTGTTAGCTTTTTGTGAGTCATTTTACCTTACGTATTTAGGTTTTTACTAATGGATTTTTAAACAAACAATTGGATTTAGTCAGTGGTGGAAGACGTATTGACCCTTTGCAAACACGTCACACGACCACGTGACGGCGCCATGACGGACGGCGGAAGCACAGGCTAAACAGTAGTGGACGAGCGGGAAGTTTCATAGTTTCAATCAGTTTGAAATACATAACACTAAATAAACTGTATTTGTGGCTTTATATGGCTTCTTCTATTGAACAACAAGTTGTCGTGTCGTTATCGGTCGAAGTAGGGCATCTGGTAGGTGCTCACAAAGAGCAGTATTTGGAGAAGTTGGAGATAGCAGGATTGGATACCGACCCTTAATTTGTTCTCCCTCCGTTTTCACGGACCTCATTAAATCACAGAGTCTGCCCGACTTCAGTCCACACAATCTGTACCACTATGTGGTAAACGGGGTATCCCCATATACTGGTGCTGATCTCAAAGCTTTTAAAAGTCTGGATGCTAACCAGTTCTTTGTAGCTGGCTGGGTTAGAGGTACGTGATGCTACGCTAATGGCGGGGGGAGGTACCTCATAATGGCAAAGATAAGCCATCAATCTAGGGTTTATTTTGTATTAACATCTATTCTTTACTTAAAAGGAGAATTCCGGGCAATTTTTACGTTAATCTTGATCACTATAGCTACGCGAGTACTTTCGATAGAAAAAACCCCGACCGGAATCAGTGCAGGTAACACGGAGACGCTACAGCTACGTACTACAAGCGTCCACTGAGCTAAAACGGCAGTGGTCGGGGCGAGTTTTAGAGTGCCTTTGTGCCTCTTAACAGACACAAAATGCAATTAATATGTCTGTTCCACATGAACAGGGCCCTTCCGGTGAGTGTATTCAGACAGGCTTCTGTGATAATCATCCCAATAATAATCCGCGGAGCGGCGGTGGTGTGGCTATGTCATCCAGAGGACAGGTCATGTCACGTCTTGAAGTTTATTCCCCCCTAAAAAAAAACAGTAGTGTGGTAGTAGCTGGACGGCACTAGCCAATGGAACAGCTTTCTTTTTTGGATATGTAGCTAGGTCAGTGAATAACCGATGTTAGCTAGTTATGTGGGTCATCATCGGGTTGGACCTGTTAGCTGGTTAGCACGGCAGCTAGCTGGTTGAGGATCATTTTATTTATCACTCATTTCCATTTGAAACAGAAAGGCAATACATACACATGCTTGTGTTGGTAAAGATTACTCTGCACATTGTGAATGTGAGAACACAAACACGAACGAAAACGTACGAGTTTAGATTGCCGTCCATCTACAGCATAGCTCTTCCGGCGTCTGTCATGGCGTTCATAATTCGCGCGAGTGGAGCGTGACGTCACGTGCAAAGGGTCAATTCAGAGCCTTTACTTAAAGTGCTCACCCTTTATTGTGTTATGTATCTTTTTTGTGTATGTTATAGGTTTACAAAGTGACAAAGCCCAAAGTCCACCTCAAAGGGACTTACCATCTCCAACAGAAAACACTGTTCACAAACTGCTCCAAACAGCTCTATTGTAGTCCAGCCTTTACTTCAGAGACAAACGTGGTCACTTTGTAACACATGTTATAATGCTCACCTAGCTGCTAGCATGGCACGCCCTCATACTCTGCTTCTGACTGGCTAGTAGTCCTTATCTAGGTACTGTCAGGGCACGCCCTCATACTCTGCTTCTGACTGGCTAGTAGTCCTTATCTAGGTACTGTCAGGGCACGCCCTCATACTCTGCTTCTGACTGGCTAGTAGTCCTTACCTAGGTACTGTCAGGACACGCCCTCATACTCTGCTTCTGACTGGCTAGTAGTCCTTACCTAGGTACTGTCAGGACACGCCCTCATACTCTGCTTCTGACTGGCTAGTAGTCCTTACCTAGCTACTGTCAGGGTACGCCCTCATACTCTGCTTCTGACTGGCTAGTAGTCCTTACCTAGGTACTGTCAGGGCACGCCCTCATACTCTGCTTCTGACTGGCTAGTAGTCCTTACCTAGCTACTGAGCATGTGCGACTCCCAACAAAGATGGAACAGAAGTGAGATGTCTCACTCTGTAAAACAGAGAGCTCAACACACAGGGTGAAAAGAGGAGCTGCAGCAATGTGCAGTACAACAAAAATATGGTGTTTTTTGAAAATTAAACCATGTAAACCTATTCTGATATAACCTCTAAATACAAGTATGAACCTGAAAATGAGCATAATATGAGCACTTTATGTAAAAGTACTAATACCACACCGTAAAAATACTCTGTTACAAGGAAAAGTCCTGCATTGAAAATGTTACTTAAGTAAAAGTATGTAAAATCAGGAAAATTTACTTAAAGTATTAAAATTAAAAGTACTCATTACAGAAAAAATCCTAGAAAAAAAATTTTAGAAACTAGAAACGATCAAAACAGTAACTAACTAACTAAAGCTGTCAGATTAATGTACCTAATTACATCTCCCCACTGGCTTTAATTAGTAAATCAAAAGAAAACTATTAAAACTAATGTTGATAAACAATTAATTGTTGAAGTCATTTACCAAGAATATATATGCCAGTCAT
This sequence comes from Sander lucioperca, assembly GCF_008315115.2. Classification (NCBI taxonomy): domain Eukaryota; kingdom Metazoa; phylum Chordata; class Actinopteri; order Perciformes; family Percidae; genus Sander; species Sander lucioperca. The sequence goes on along the minus strand of NC_050192.1, from coordinate 1,361,356 downwards.
TGTCTGTTTTCAGCTTCTCAATGTGAAGACGTGCTGCTATTTGGTTTGCTATTTGGTTTATAACCATATAAGGCAAAGGCCTTATATGGTTATAAACCAAATATCTTTGATTCATCTGATCAAGTAATTCAGAAACATCATGATGGACAATTGTTTTGTATTTTCTAAAGGAAATTATAGAATAAATGGTGAAGGCATTTATCAATAACAAAAATAATTGTTAGTTGAAGGCCTATTCACAATAATTTCCTACTTAGGACTGCTGTCATTACTCGCCGAACGGAAGAAAATACGATGGCTAGTAATAAGAAGATACTGGCGTTGTCAGCTCGTGCACTGATTCGCTAGTCAAGGGCTAGCACTCCACCAATCAGATTGGTCATTGAGTCCGACTGCCCACTGGCCGATTCAAAAAGTCAAATCGGCCAAAATGAATGCAGACGGCTTCTCCTGACGACAGCACGGAACACACCGAACATACTCGAGTCACTGACCTCGCCAGATTATCGGGTTGGTGTGTCAGTGCCTTTAAAATTATTTCTTCTCCTCCGATTCCTCCTCTAATAGTGTAAACATTATTTCAGTAGCAGGTGACAAAACAATGGTTTCACATGGGACACAAACACGGGTCTCCTGGGGAAAAGTCCTGTGTTTGCCCCTTTACGTGGAGTTTTGCCCTTTTATACTTCTTCACCTGATTCTTGGTTTGCTCCAATGATGATTACTAGGGCCACTAGAGGTTGTCGCCTAAAAGGGTTAATGTAAATATGGGTCGTTATAGGCTGCTTGCACAATCGACCTATACAGCCGTTTACTGGGTGAGGACGATCTGCTGTATTACCAAGCAATGATAATGTAATAAAAATGAATGCAGACTTCCATTTGCTGTGCTGATTACACAAGTCAAGCAAGAATTCAAGAGTCTGCAAAGGGAGTTCTATTCTTTACAAAAATGGAAATCAGCGGTTTCTGCAAAAACTGTGCAGCATTTAAACACGGCATCAAATGTTAAGTTTACATAATTAGTAGTTAAGAAACTAAAACATGCAAACAAACTGCATGGTCCTTAAAGGATAAATAATCATGAATCAACTTTTATTTTTACAGTATATGTTTTCATTGGTGGTTGTTTTCTTCATACATTTTGTTTTTCTTCATAAGCCTGTGTGTGTGTGTGTGTGTGTGTGTGTGTGTGTGTGTGTGTGTGTGTGTGAGAGAGAGAGAGAGATTCTGAAAATGTGTGTGTGTATGTGTATGTGTATGTGTGTGTGCGTGCGTGTGAGAGAGAGTGACAGAGAGTGAAGGAGAGATTCTGAGAATGTGTGTGTGTGTGTATGTATGTGTGTGTGTGTGTGTGTGTGTGTGTGTGTGTGTGTGTGTGTGCATGCATGCGTACGTGTGTGATACTAAAAAGGACGACTGTAAGCGATGTTGAAAAGCCACTGTATGTGCAGGAGCGAGCATGGGATTTTGGGGGATGGAGGCAGATTGTGCGGGACAGGTGAGGGGAGAGACAGCGGAGAGATATTGAGAAAGAGAAAGGGAGGAGGGAAAAAAAGGGTTACTGAGGGCGAGGGGCAAGCCTTAAGCTTGTGAGCAGCAGCACTTCAGTCCAATTGTCTCCAATAATGGCCTCTTTGATCAGGCTTTCAGCACACACCCGCAGCTGTGAACACACACACGCCAACAGGCATCCACAAGGGTTTCGTAAGCCGAGCCGACGCTTCTCTGAGTGCTCGCGTGTTTGTTTGTGTGCGCTGCCCTCGCTGTAGACTTGAGTGACGTCTATATTCATGCCAAGTGATAGCGTGAGCGGGAATCTACTGCAGTGAATGTTGTTTAAATATGGATATCATTGTGCTGCGGAGTTGACGCGAGGTCAAGTGAGGAGCAGCTTTAATTCTTAAAGGCTTTGTTCTCTCGCTCTTTCCGTCTGTCTGTCTGACTTTCAGTTCAGCGACTGACTACGCAGGCCAAAATACTGAAGACAGATCAATGAAAGCTGGCCATTTGCAGTGATTTTCTGTCTTTGTGGGTATTCAGGGCATTTCCTCTCTTTCATGAACCATAGGTAAAAAAGAAACATCATCCCTTATTTGTTTCACGTAGCAGAGTTTTTTTTAAGGAACGCTGCAATACTCCATTAATTATGCCCACACCTGTGGGCTTGAATGCTTAGATTTCTCCTCTGCAGAGCTGTAGCTGTTGTCAGCTCAGATTTACAATTTACAGTTACAATGTTTTCCAATGTTGACCAAAGTTGCAGCAAAATAGCTGTCAAAATGTATTAGAATGGAAACCTTTCAGAGTAAGTGAAGTGAGTATAGTGCCTACAGCGGGTACGGAATGAGTCCTTAACCCCAAGTGAAGGAGTTCAAGTTCCTCAGGTTCTTGTTCGTATAATGCATACAAATTCTGTTATAACAGGGGAGACTGTTAAAACCAATGGAACGCCAACTTTCGTCTTGGTATTAACATTATGTCTCAGTGTCCCCTTAATAAAGAAACAACCACAGGCCTCTCGCTCTGACTCTGGGCTGCGAGGTCTACAACTCTTTATTTAGCCCCTGCTCTACTCTGTTCCCCTAAACTGCTGAATAATAGATAAGTGACGACCATGATGCGATTGCCGTGTAGGCACTTTAAATGCGAGTGTGTGTTTTTTCGTTGCCCGTGGAGAAGGAGTGTATGTCTCCCGTCTACCTCTGCAGCTACGTGTGTGTGTCTGTGTGTGTGTATGTGCATGCACGTGTGTGTGTGTGTGTGTGTGTGTGTGTGTGTGTGTGTGTGTGTGTGTGTGTGATTTCTGGCCCTCCGTCACTATCCTCTGTCAGCTGTTGCGCCTCCCCTTTGGACCTCCTCTTCACCTCCTCAGCTTCACTCGTTCTCCCAGCTTGCTCCCTTTAGCTTGGTAACAGCGAGGGCATTAAACTTTCATGACTGCTGTCTTTTTTTCTAGCGCACTCTTCTTCTCTCCTCCTTCCCTATCTTCCTTCCTTCCTTCCTTCCTCCTTATTCCTTCTCTTGCCACTTTTCCTCCCTTTTTCCCTCTCTCCTCCTCTCGTTCCTTATTTTTACCCAGCAGTGAGTGTTGCTGGAGCAGAGCATAACAAGGAGGTTTGACACTCCTTTACGGATTTTAATATTGGAAAACTCGACAGAATTTCAAGTGACTGTAAATTTAAGCAAACCGTTTCCCATCTGTCCCTTACTGCCTTTGTGTCGTCTATTTGCACACTTGAAAGACTGTGTTCCTTGCGTGTGTGTGTGTGTGTGTGTGTGTGTGTGTATGTGTGTGTGTTATTTTCTTTAATTTCCTCCAAGTTCAGAAAACATTCGGAAGAGACAGAAGCCTCTGTGGAAATCACTTATGGAATGATGGAAGTCTTTTTCATAATTTTCCCTTTCTCTCTCTCTCTCTCTCTCTCTCTCTCTCTCTCTGTCTCAGATTTGTTTTTTGGGTCAGCGTCAGTGCATGTAATTTTCTGTACGCAAACTGTTGCTGAATCTGCATTAACCCTTTCTTTCAAGCAGAAATACTTAGCAAACAAACGGCCAAGCTGTTGGAGAGTGAAACACAATCAGTCAGTCTGTAATTGTCTGTCTTGATTAGTCAAGCAAATGTGTCGCCACATTATAACAACAATGCATAATTTTACTAGCTCGTCTGCAATGCTTACAACTGTTGTTTCAACAAATAAGATCAGATTTTTTTTAAGTCAATGCATGTTGCAGGGGAAAAAGAAAACCTGATCACCAGCTAGTTGCTAACTGTGAGTGTCTGCTGTTGGTGTTAGGCAGTGGGTTTATCAGAGATGCCTTGTGGAAAACAAAACAAAGTTGATGAGAGCTATGAGACTAAACCAAACCAGACCAAGACAAAGTGGCGGACTAGAAAACCAAAACAATGAGCTAAAAGACTCTAAAATGCTGCAAGGAGCTGAGGAGACCTGCACAGTTGGGTGATTATTCTCTATGGATTCATCACTACAAGCAACACATGCTCAGTCCCGACTCGTCAAGACCCCTTGGCATTACATTTTTAACGCTCTGGGTACCCCTTTGGCGTACTTTTTCAAAGGACAGGTTATGGTTAGGTTAAGGCAACAAAACGCAACAAACGGCGTTTTCAAAATTCTGTTGTTGTGCGGCAGCCCCTAAACGACTTCACAGATACACTTGCTACTCCCACAACAATCCCAAATGGCAAATCCGATGTTTTACTGGTCGGGAGTAGGAGTGGGGTGCTGGGGACGCCCTGTAAAGTAGTTTAGCTGGTTGAATGGCTGCAGATGTGTCTTTTTGTTAATAATAAACGGCGTTAACGCAAACCCATTTTAATGGCGTAAGTTTTTTTATCGCGAGATTAACGTTCTTTTTGGCATAGCAAACTTTGTAGTTTTTTTTCACATGCTGTTGCAACAACTAGTAATGTTAGAAAAACTACAACACCACACCGGATCTAGCTAGACCGGAAACTAAACAACAGGCACGCCGCACACACTTGTTTGGGCTTGCGAGCCGGCCAAAGAGTAGTAGGCTAACAATACATTTTGAGTGGACGACGAGCGCGAGACGCCGAAATGGATGCCAATAAGATTCTGAATGGAAAGTTTACTTTTAAAAAGTTGCCAAATGGTTCCATTGACAAGACCAAAGTGATCTGTGTGTTGTCGTTGTGAACTGAGCTATCATCGCAGCACGTCCAGTCTGAAATACCACTTGATGGCCAAGCACACAGCTGATGCCAATTCTCCGCCCCCTCATCAAAGCCAGGCCGATCCACTTTTCCATGTTGATAAGAGAATTAAAATGAGAAAAAATAATGGGACAAAAAGAAATCAAGGGAGATTTAGAATAGATAAAAATGTGCAATTAATTGCGAGGTAACTATGACATTAATGCGATTAATCGCAATTAAATATTTTAATCGTTTGACAGCACTAATTAAAATATAATAGAAAGAAATAGAAAAACACTTAAATCTTGAGTACTCTTGAGCACATGAACTTATAACTGGTTTCAGAACAGTAACACGTAAATTTGTTTGCGATCATCTATCTTTGACAAAAGCATAAAGGTACATTCTGCCGAATACCGGAGAGGGTTGTAGTTTCACATTTCGGCTAAATGGGGCGCCAGTAGAGCTCCAGTTTAAAAAAAACAAAAAAACAGACATGGGACAGATGGCGAGTGGCCAGTCGCTGAATTCATCAGGATTCATGAGAAGCCCACGTCGCTCGTTCTGAAAGTCGCGGCTTAATCTTCAACCACATTATCCTGGAGGCGACATCGTCACACATTCACACCGAACGCGGAAGCGGAGCAGACAGGATGAAAGAGACAGAGATGGAGTGTAGGAGAGGGACAGAGAAAAGAGAGACCACCTACGAGACCGCTTGATGAAGCGCTGTATCTGTCTTTGTCACTGCTTCTTTATGTGTGTGTCCTAATGTATGTTTGTGTCTTAGTGTGTGTGTGTGTGTGTGTGTGTGTGTGTGTGTGTGTAATGCATTATGTTCAGTGAGTACATTGTGAAGTGTTAGGAGGTGCTGCTGTACTCAGATAAAATGTGTGTTTTGGATGCGTGGCTCAGTAGGTGGTGTTTGTGTACGCCGTCTTATAATTGCCGGCTGTCTTTGTTTTGCGTCTGCTTGTGTGTGTATGATGAGACGCAGCAGTGTGTGGGCGGTGAGTTAAATGAAACGAAACGAGTCTTAAGTTTAAGCCGAGGTGAGAAGACGGGAGCCTCGCCGCTTCTCTTCCTCCGTCGTCATCCATCTCTACCTTGTTGCATGTCTATCCCTTACTCACCTCTCTCCGCTTTTCTCTCCTTCATCTCCCTTCGCTCGCATCCAGTCTTCCCTCTCTGTCTCTGACTCACACATGCTGTATAGGAATTACGACTGATCCGAGCTGAGTCTTTAGCTTGTCTGTCTTTGAACATCGGTGCCGTTGCTTTTGAAGCTTCCCTTTGAATTATTGCATTTCTGTTCATGCACGCACAGATAAAGGGCCGGCTAAAGCTATGCTGTTTGGTTTTAATCTCACTATGTTCTATACGTAAAGAAGACACACATAAGCTGTGGGGTGTATACACACACACACACACACACACACACACACACACACACACACACACACACACACATATACAGTAGACACGGGCATATGTGCATGCAAAAACGTAGACGGAGTTTGGTATTATATTATGGTATATTATTATATAATTTGGGCCATCTATTCATTGACACAACAAAGTCCGACATGGCCACAAACAGGAACAGGCACGCACTAAAGCTTTAAGTAAAATTTGAATGTACTTGTACTCTACTTGAGTGTTTCCATTTAATATAACTTTATACCTCTACTCCACTAAGTTTCAGAAGGGAATACTGTACATATTTTTACTTCACTACATTTAGCCTATAGCTACAGTTTGTACAACAGTAAAGTACTGCTTACCTGCTGATGCATACAGGATCCATTTTGAGTTCTGAGTTCTTTTCATTTTGATACTTGACGTACACTTTGCTGCTAGTACTTACATACTTGTATCATCTTTTGAACTTTTGAATGCAGGTAATGGAATATGTTTGTAGTAGTTTGTAGTATTACTAGTTTTATTTGAAGTAAATAATCTGAATATTTCCACGTTTAACCTTCGTTTTCAGTTCCAGTTTGCTAACCTAAGGGTTGGTTTTTAACCTGTCTGAGCTGAAACTCATGTCATGCAGACTCAGTGAGCTTTAGTAGGAGTATTTTTTTTACTTTGGACAATGCCAAGCCAACTGTTTCCTCCTACTTCCATTCTTTTTGCTAAGCTAATAGCCTCCTGGCACTGCTTTCTGTAGGTATTGATCTTCAACTCTCATTAAGAGAGCAACTAAGCAAATTTCCTGAGATGTCAAACTACTCCCTTAGGACAGCTGTTCTAAGCTTACAAAATAAAAGGGTAAAGGGCCTCGAGTGATGCATCAATTAAAGAAAGAAAAAGACAATTTGGCCTGCAAAACGACGTTTTAAAAGCAGCTGAAAAATGTGCAATAACGTTACCTCACACACAACTGTGTTGATGGACTAAAGCTCCAGATGTGGACAGATGTGCTCATTTAAAAAAAGAACGCAACACTTTGTAATCACTTTGACTACACACACACACACACACACAATAAATGCTCCTGCACTACGAAATAAGATCCAAGTTGTACTTTTCCTTTAATTTTATTTTAGCAGAAGGTTTTGGCTGCTGCTTCTTGTACACATGCATTCTGACACATACACACTGCTATTAATTTAATAATTTTTGGTTGGCAGGATATATTTGGCCCCTGTTTTCTGCAACTGCGCACACACGCACACACACACACACACACACACACACACACACACACACACACACACACACACTTTGGTATTAAGTTATTTGGCAGGACGTTTTGGGTTTTTGGCTACTCGTTTTTGGTATCTATGCAGACACACACACTTAGGAATTAACTTTGTCTTGGCAGACAGGACATTTCTGTCTTTTTTTCCCCCCTGCATGTACACAAACACACATATAAGAGCACACACACACACACACATGCACACACAATGGGCAGTAATCCTCCTGTACATGCCAGAGCTTTGGGCAGAGCAGGGATTTTCCTCTTCAAAGAGCAGACCACCCATCGCAGCCTCGGAACAATGGTGGCCGAACTCCGGAAGATTTCCTGTGGCGGGGGTGGAAGTCCACACACACACACACACACACACACACACACACACACACACACACACACACACACACACACACACGCACGCACGCACAAATACACACTCACCTGTCAAAATACACAAACAATATGATTATGCACAGACCCTCAGCATCATGTACATACCTGCAGGCGGCATGTGGCACATTTACACACGTTTACACAGGCCGCCTTGTGGAGGTTGTGGGAGGATGGAGGTTTTAGTGGCGACAAGACAGCAAATCTGGGATGTGTCTGACTGGAGGCGGCAGGCACTTGACAAAAGAGCAAAGACACTGAGCGAGAAGGGATTGAGAAAGCACCAGAGAGGACTAAAGGGATGAAGGGGCAGAAGAAAAGACATAGATCAGCTGTTTCCACTCCTTAACGCAGCCTCGCTTTTAGCCTGCGCTGTCCTGTGTTTTCCTCCAACATTTGCACTCTTCACTTTCTCTCTTTTTGTTATTTTCTGGATGTGGCAGAACACGAGGAGGTTGCCGTCCTCCTTGCGCCGCCGCTGATTCCCTCACAGACAAATTGAAAGTATTTGCTGCTCAAAAGCAGCCTTTTGAATTCAAAGACAAAAGATGGCGGGGCGACAAAGAGGGGGAATGTCTGCCCAAATGTTTAGATGCTCCCCCACCCCCACCCCCACCCTGCACTCACACAATTCCACCCACATCCTTTTTTCCTCGGTCTTTTGTCACAGAAGCAACACATTTATTTTCATTTGATTCAGCAATTGTCTTTTTGTGATTGATTTTTTCTTTGTGGACACACAATACGAGATGGTATTGTTGAATTTCTTTGTTTTGTCTTTGTATTTTTATTTTTTATATATTGACAGCAGTTGAAACAGATGCACACACATTGGCTGCTTTTAGTCAGATTTAACTATGTAGTGTTCAGCTAGTTGGTATTCACACCTTGTCATTTTGCAGCTTTTTTTACAGGGGGAAACTTTCTAAAAATTCATCCATGAAATTGCAATTTAATTCTGCTAAATAAGAGCGTGTGTGTGTGTATGTGTGTGTGTGTGTGTGTGTGTGTGTGTGTGTGTGTGTGTGTGTGAGTTTTATATTTCTCCCTGCGATTTATTTCGCTCAGTCTACAGTTGGCTGTCAAACTTCATGGGTGAAAAACTGCTCATGTTGCAGAATTCCTGAGGAGACACAGATAGCGTTTATTTGTCGAAACAATTTATGAGCACCGAGTTGCCTCGCTGTTTGTCTTCCTCAGGCTCACACACACACACACACACACACACACACACACACACACACACACACACACACGCGCGCGTACATAGACACTCAAACCGTATATTCATTCCCCTTACTTATTGTTGATGTTTGCATTTTAGTCATTTAGCTGATGATCTCACCCAAAGCAGCTTTCATTCTTCCTCAACTTGTCTGTCTTTGATCATCACTGTGGTAGATTCCCTTTGAATCATTACATTTCTTTATGTTCATTTGCAGATGAAGGTAGACAAGGTTATAATGTTGGATGTGAATGTGCCACCCCTGAGATAGTCTAGTTTCATACATGGGATAGTTACAGTTCCGCCCGGGTGTCCCTCATTTTCGGCCGGATGTCCGTCAACTTCCGCTTTCTTTATGTTGCCGTTCTAAACTATGAGGACTATGGTTAACTGCTCCTCAGATCTCTGCAGGGTAAATCCAGACAGCTAGCTAGACTATCTGTCCAATCTGAGTTTTCTGTTGCACGACTAAAACTACTTTTGAACGTTCACATGTTCCACCAAAACAAGTTCCTTCCTGAGGCTGTTTTGCAGCAGCAACATGGCTCCGTACGCCACTTAGCGCCGCCCAAGACATTTGGATTTGTTTAAAGCAAAGATCTTCAACAGGGGGTCCGGGACCCCTAGGTTGTCCTTTTTTCAAAAAACTAAAATGTCTTAACATGAATCCAACTTATTATTAGCAAATATAAATCAGCCTATTTGTGAAAAAAAACCATTGATGATAGGCTTTCTGGCCTATAGGTAAGGTAGTCACTAAGGTAGTCATCCACAGATACAGTTGATCCTAAGTAATTACTTTGTCACATGTATGTTAAACATTAAAACATGATGTATAAAATCATTCCAACAATTATTATTTTAATAGCTTAGTATTCTAAGCAAAAAAAGGTATGTATAAAGGCTTTAGGCAACCCCACACATTATTGTAGGCCAAGTTTAATATGAAAATTAATTTTTTACAATATGTGTAGTAGGGGGTCCCTGCTCCGTCTCTCTTTTAGTTAAGGGTCCTTGGCTTAAAAATTGTTGAAGACCCCTGGTTTAAAGAAATGCCAAAAAAACCACAGCATGTTTATCAATCAATGAATGGTATGTGGAAGGGCCATACCTTCTTCTGCAGCGCTGTGGAGATAGGTCCCCCTAAGATAATATCCCTGACTTTTGTTTTGTTTTAAGACTAAAGGCTTCTCCTTTATATATACTTTGCATTTTTGTTGTAGATGTAGTTTCAGATCACTTCACACTCAGGCAGCTCCAGTCTTCAAAGACTGAAACAACAAGCTAAACAAGGTGGATATGCGCTCCAATGCAGCTCCTTGGCTCCTTTCCTGATGAGCTTTTTTCCCCAGAAACTAGTACAGTCGTCATTAAGGCTGCAGAGAAAATATGTGTTGTCTGATAAATGTGTAGCATTTTGTCAGGCATATAAGATGCAATTAAACAAGATTTGTACATGCTTTGAGCACCGACCTTGGATATTCCCAGCCTGAGATGGCTGTGTGATAAATGCAACTTATTCTTAAAACTGCACTATTAATATTTGTGTATAAACAAAAGGCTCAAATGTTGAAGTGTAATGTGAAAAGGGTTGTTCATATTGACAAAATCACAAAGAATTGTTACTGGACTTTTATTTTACAAAGGTTTTTTTTTTTTTTTAGCATAGTTCAGCTCATTAGTTTTCTTTTAGTTTTGATCCACAAATTTGGCATTTGGCAGCAAAAGAATCATACATTTTTCACAGGAGTTGGTGGAGACCAAACCAGAGCTAAAAGCATATCTATGGGGCTTTTTACAAAGTTTTTTTTTCAGCATTGTTCAACTCATTAGTTTTCTTTTTGTTTTGGTCCACAAATTTAGCAATTGGCATCTAAAGAATCAGACATTTTTCTCAGGAGTTGGTGGAGACAAAACCAGAGCTAAAAGCAGAGTGAATATTAGACTTACATTCATCAGGGGGACAGAAACACAACTCCAAATAACATATACAGGGATAATCTGTAAATGTTGTGTTTAGAGCTTGTTCTGCTGCCACCAAGGGGACAAAAAAATCAATTAGGGATAGTTTTAAATGGCCTTTAATAAGAATATCTGGTATATCCAGGTATATTATAGTCAACAACAATAAAAAGATAAATCCTATTAGAAAATGTTTAAATAGATTAGGACCATCTTACTGAGTCTGGACTACAGCAGCAGTTTTGGACCCGAGCTGGATTAAAAACCTGAATCTTCACTGTCCACAAGACTGTTCTAGGCAACTGCTGCCAGAGACTGGATTTTCGAACAGCAGTGAAAAATCAATAAGACAATAGACAAATGTCGATATTCTCTACCCGTGTGCTTTTTTTATCCACGCACAGTAAGTTGAATAGATATCCAGAAGAGAACGGTCACACACAGCATTACGTAGTCCATACAATATTCATGACATTCCATAGACTATAAGAGTTAAAAAAATAAAAATAAAAAATAATAATAATTTTTAAAAAAACAACGGGGAAATTTGCATGAAGCTGAGCCAGGAATTTTGAGAAATAACAGCCCAGACAAATCAGGTTCGGGCAGAGAATCAAAGCTCCGGATCAATTCAATTTTATTGAACAGCAAGCAGTTGGTGTGACAGTGGCGAGGAAAAACATCCTTTTAACAGACAGAAAGCTCAGACACAACCTGAGTCTTGGCGGCCTGCCATCTGACGCTGCCGGTTGGGAGACAGAAAGAGAGATACAGACAGATATATAGAAATATGATTCATAATAATTATAGCAGTGGGCATGATGAACAGTGGCAATTACAGTAACAATAAAGATAATAGAACTATGAATAGTAATAATAGTAGTCCGTGTTAAAACAAAAATGTTCTACATCTCGTCTCTGCAGCTGCTTCACAGTAAAAGCCTTCTAGTAGTGCTGACAGCTGGACGGCTTTCAGCTGCAGTTTGTGTTAGCCTGAAACGCTAATTTGCCGTTGAATAAAAGTTCATCCAAATGTATATTTGTACATTTTTATTCAGAGGGAAACAGTTTGTCAGTGGATATCTTAAAACCTTTGTTGTTTTCTCAAAACATTTTGCATGGGTAGATATCACATGCAGGATTTTTGAATTACTGAAATGACCAGTACACTGTGTTAGGAGCTGCACAAAAAGCTGAACATTGTTAAACAGTTTTCCAAGTAGTTTGTGCAGTGCAAGTTTTTGCAGCCAACAAAAGTTGCACTATGGTTCCAAAGGTGTAATTTTTACTTGACTATTTCTATATTTCCTCTGGCAATACAGTGTATTTGTGAGGAAAAAATAGAGACAGGTAAATATTGGGACTTCAGGACCCACAGTGCAGAAACACAGTTATGATATAATGCATTTTTGGTAAGAAGACAGCCACGTTACCTTCAATCCTTTGTGTGAGATAGAAATACAGGCGCTCAGTTGTCCTGTGAGCTCAAATAGGGATTTAATCAAAGATAATGATAACATTTTTATTTTTTAATATCCATGGACTATCGAGCGAACGTTACTTCAAATGCCAAAGTCTGACGAAAAGCAATCGGAAATATCTTTTGATTGTGCGGTGGTGTGTGTGTGTCCGTGTGCCTTTGTGGAGGTGCAGCCCCTCATTTACGGGTCTATTTTGGTGTCTGTGCTTGACAACTAAACACAAGCCCTTCTGCCAAACAAATGGGAGCTGGGTTGGGGGGAGAGGGGGCGGCCGCAGCCCAAACTGCAAAGATGGGCACTCTTTGACAGCTGCTTTCATCTTGTTATTATTCCTCCTTCACACTCAAGGATTTTTGGGTTTCCTAAAGTATTTCTGTCGCTCTCTCCTTCCTGTCCCTCTCTCTCTATCCCCCCCAGTCTTTCTCTCTTTCTGTCACCGGGCTGTGATTGGCTGTTATGACAGAGCCGTCGCCGGGCTGTCAGCCTCTTCTAAAGCTCGGTTTAATTACTCCTTTTCACTAACATGACACATGTTCATGCACAGATGCATGCAAACTCGCACACACGATGGAAAGTCACTCACAAACACACATGGTGACACACAAACCAATGTGCTCAGCTGCATGCCGCGCCGCCCTAGCAGTAATAAAAATAAAAGAAGCCATGGTAATTGAACTCGCCGTCAGCCACTCTACCTGACAAAGCAGACCAATCAGTGTTGGTTCTCCGTTTCCTCAGCAGAGCTTTGAAAACATCATGTAGATTTGTGAAAGGCCGGTGCGCCGCTGTGTTTGATGGGCGCAGATCGATCGCGCGCCCTGCTGTGCCAGGCTCTGAATAGCCAATTAAAGCCATTGAGACAGAATATGGGGGGGGGGGAGGGAAGGAGTCAGTGTTTGATTAGAGGAGGATGATGAGAGAAAGGAGGAAAGATGCAGAAGCAATTGCCATAGTCGGTAAATGTTTAATATTCTGCGCCATAAACTTCACAATGATCACTCTGCTTTCCCTCCTCATCATTCCTCCAGATAAAGATTCCCTGACGGATACGTTCAGCTATGCTTCCATAAACAGAAGACAGCAGTGCAGTGGGTTGAGACCTTGACTGATGGAGGGAAGCTAAGACAGATGTACAGATTTGCTAGAAATGGAGGGGAAAACAATGAGAAAGCCAATGTCGAATGTGAATGCCAAGCCGTCTGGGATGGGTTTCATATCGTCCTCTGATTTTCCCTGTCCTCCTTGTCCTTCCCCCACTCTGTCTGCCACCACGCTTTCCTTCGTTTCCTTTTTCTTGTTTTGCTTGTACTTCATAATCAAATGTTGCCTCCTCTCCACGTCCTCCTTGTCATTCCCCAATCACTCTTTCATTTTCCTTACTTCTCCATACCTTTTTCTCCCATTATTGTCCGCCTTCCTTCCCCACATTTGTCATTCCCTTTTCTCCTTTTCACCTTTTTACTTCCCTCTCTCCTCCCATGCCAGGTACCCTGCCCTACGACATCAAGATAGTAATTGCCGGAAACCACGAGTTGACCTTTGACCAGGAGTTTATGGCTGATCTGATCAAGCAGGACTTCTACTACTTCCCCTCTGCCTCCAAGTTGAAGCCAGAGAATTACGAGAATGTCCAGTCGCTGCTCACTAACTGCATCTACCTGCAGGACTCCGAGGTCACCGTACGGGGCTTCAGGATCTATGGCGCCCCCTGGTGAGTAACCACTGCCACTTCAATGCACACAAGAGCGAACACCTACTGCAGGTACAGAAGAAAGTACTTCATTTAAGTGACATTTATTCACCAGCTTCTATAAAAATAACACTCATATGCTCAGTGTTATGCAATATTTTGGCCTTGCATTTCAATGATGCACTTTGGTGGCCCCAACTATGATGCAGCAATTTTTTTTTTTTATTTCAAGAACATCATCACAGAAGTAAACAAATATTTCTCTCTAAAGGTCAGCACGTACTGATTGTGTCTTGTAGCACTGCATAATTTAATTTTTGCTGCGAACACCTTCTTCGAATGTTATCAGCTGATTGAATGGCCATTATAAGTTGTTATCACTGCCGTAGATGTGAGGCTGTGTGGCCCAACTCTACCTCCTAGTTGGCTCAGTAGGCTGGTATCATCTAATAGTAGGCTGGATCACCCATTCGTGTCAATATTAGACTGCTCAACCGCAGCGTTGTAAGATGACGTAGTATAAAGAGTGACAATGGTAAAGAGTAGTCTAAAGAGCAAATGTCCATGTCATGCGTGAAACCAAAAGTCCCCAACTTTTTAAAATGATCTTTTTCCTATATTCAATTATTTGTGTTTGAATTCAAACTATACCTGCGTTTTTGTGCTGTGTGTTGTCCTTTTGAGGTTATTAATATCGTCCCTGCTGTAGTGAGCTTGTTGCTTCCTTCTGGGGAGTGATGAGGTCAGAATCTAGATGCCAAGTATTAACAGTGTGCATGTTCTACCTTCATATAATCCATAATTGACTTGCTGAACTAGCATCAAAATATAGGTAACACATGTCAAGATCCAGTCAACGTTATTTATATATATACCATTGTATACTGTACATAGTAAAATGCAACACAATGTGCTTTACATACAAATGGCATAATAACAATCATTGCAGAGTATACAAATGCTAAGATATGTAATACAACCTGCTTTTAAAATGGTTCAGTGTGGGGGTCTCTCTCAGGTCCTCAGGCAGTGTGTTCCATCTACTTGGGGCATAAATACAGAAGGCAGCCCCTCCTGCTTTTGTTATTATGAGGAATAGTTAAAGGACCTCTGCCTGTGGACCTGAGGGTCCTTGCTAGTTTGTGTGTAATTAGCATGTTTTTATATACGGAGGTGCAAGACCATTCAGAGTTTGTATACAAGTACCAGAGTTTTAAAGTCTTTTAAGTAACGGTTAGAACACATCCGTGTTCGTCACATCTGCACTTTGAATTAGCTGTAGCTGTAGCTGCACAACTGATTTTGAGAGGCCGGTGAATAAACCATTACAGTAGTGTAGTCTGTTGTTATTGTTGCATGGATTAATTTCTATTTTTTTTCTTCTTTTTTTCCCAGGTTTGTTTATTAATTTCAAAATAGCAATACAAAAGCAGTTGAAAAATGAATTTCTATTTCTATTCATTTTAATGATTACACCCAGATTTCTAGCTTCACTTTTGCTCTCCAGAGACAGAGATCTGAGATGATGTGCAATTGTCTGTCTCTTAACCCATCAAACCAAAGATGAGTATTTCTGTTTTGTCTTTGTTCAATTGCAATTGCAGTTTTTTGACATCCAAAGATGAATATCATCAATACGTTGAGTCAGGAAATGTATGGGATTTAGGTCATTAGGTCATCATTTTGTGTTTATGTATAAGATGTGTGAGTGGGAGCATATACAAATTGAATAGTAGGTGTCCAAGAATTGAACCTTGGGGCACCCCACACATAATACCTACTCTGTCCGAGGCAAAGTCTCCAATGGACGCAAAAAACTGCCGGTCCTGCAGATAGGTTTTTAACCAGTTTAAAACTGGGTCAAATAGGCCAACCCATTTTTCTAACCTCTTTAGTAGACTTTCCTGGTCAACAGTATCAAAAGTGGCACTGAGATCAAGGAGCACAAAAACAGATAGCGTCTGTATTTATATGCAGATTGTTCACAACTTTGATGAGTGCTGTTTCTGTGCTATGGTGTGATTGAAAACCTGATTGATAAATGGCTAGTGTGTTTGATGTCAGATAATTATTGAGCTGAAATAAACTGTTTTTCAAGAATTTTGCTGAGGAATGGTAAATTTGCGATGGGCATATAGTTTGCAGTAACAGTTGCATCAAAGTAGTTCTTCTTCTGAAGTGGTTTAATGACAGCTGTTTTAAGTGCTGCAGGAAATATACATGACTGAAGAGAGCAATTGACAATTTCTAATACTTCAGGTGTTATTATAAAAATGTGGTAGGGAGATCTAGACAATCGAACTAATGATTATGTCATGTCATAATCTAGTTTTGAGACCTTTATTGTGTTTATATTTTGCATATTCCTAACTTGATTTGTTTTTAGTCAAATAGCCACATGGCAAATTGGAGGCTAGGTAGTATCACACCGTAGAACAAGCTGTACACATTACAAGGTAAGGAGGAGGAATAGGGTCGATAGGGGCCTAGCAGCTTATTTTTGCCCAAGGCCTCATAATCTAGCCATGATTTGGTGCCAAAGTTAAAATGTTGGTATTGTGATAATGTTCTTCTACTGTTCTCTTTTCAACTTTATCTCTGCGTCTTTGAATCATTAAAATAATCATTTATTTGCTTTTTTATTTAGCTTCCACTTACATTGCTTTCTATTTTTACGCAACTCCTTGTGGACAGGCTGCTATGTGTGTGAGTAGTATGAGGGTGAGTATGTAAGTGGTTAGCTGGTGGTCCATGATCTTCTTTGTGTGTGTGTGTGTGTGTGTGTGTGTGTGTTTAGTGACAGGTTCCCAAGGGCAATGTCTATGGTGTGTGTGTGTGTATGTGTGCGTGCCCCCAGTGCAGGATAATTGGTTTGCTGTGATAGCAGCTTCCCCTGAGTTTATTGCTCAAGCCACTGCAGAGAGCTGCCTAAGGTGGACTGACAGGAAGAAGGGAAAGAAGAAGAGAGTAAAAAAAAGTGGGACAAAGAAGAGGTGTAGGAAAGAATGAAGAGGTGGTGATTGATATGGAGGAAAAAGACAGACAGACAGACAGAGGGAGATTTAGGAAGAAATTTTTTATTCAGATTCACTGGCTGGCCCTGGCTGGTGTAATGGGCACATGAGGTGACAAACAAAAGTGTGTGTGTGTGTGTGTGTGTGTGTGTTTCTGCAGCGCAGAGGGGCTCCAGCTGGCTCTGTGTGTCCCCCCCTCTGCACTGTCTGCTCCCCTCTTCCCTCCTACCTTACCTCCTCCTTCTCTCCTTCCTGCATCCTTCAATTATCCCTTCTTCTATCCTTTGCTCTTTCTTCTTCTTTCCCTCCATCTGCTATATACTTCCTCGTGCCTTTCCTTCCTCCATCAGTTTAGTCGTCTGTTCCCTAAACTCCCTCCTTCCCACTCTGTCTTCATCTGTGCACCCTTTTCCACTCCTGCCCCTCACCTCCCCAATCATTTGATGGGCTCTGCATGTAGATGGATGACACACACACAGCAGCTACCTCCTCCACATGCTCCACTCTCTGGCAGGAGTAGCGGGACAGTGCTTGTTCCAGTCCTTCCGTCACCATGGCGATGCCAACCTGACGCTGCTTTACAGTGTTGATTACACTACCCTGCCCCCCCTCACCACAACCACTATCACCAGGAAATGTATTCAATACAGATCCAATTATACTCATATATGTACCTCAAATTTGGAACTGCATAGACTCTACCATGTCATTGTTCACTTTAAAGTAAGCTGTCCTGTATTGTTAAACAAAACAAAAAAATGAATCACAGCACCCTAACCCATGGAAACCAAAAAAATACGAATAGTTTGGCAGTCATGTGATGAAATCACAATTGTATATAATATATGGTAAAAAGCAGTTGTCCCTTTTCTGAGAATATGATTAATTTCTTGGATATCATCAGAGTTCGATAGCATTTTTATCAAATCCAACTTAAGTATCAAATCTTTTAATTCCCCTATTGAATCTATTTAGGTTTAGCTTTCAACATTTCATGTTTTTTTAAATTTTATTTAACCTTTATTCAACCAGGAGTAAAGACTCATTGAAATTAAAAATCTTATTTTCAAGAGTATCCTGGCCAAGTCAGGCAGCAGCACAAATATCACAGTTGCAGACATAGTAAGAAAAACATATAACAATTTAAAATGAAAACAAAGAACAAATGAAAGAATTAAGCAAGAATTATTATTGAGAATCACTTTAAATGTGTACATCATGTTTTAATGCAAGACATATATGTGAAAGGCACAGTCAATCCTTAAGCTTAACTGTATGGCTATCATAGTGGCTACTTTACCTACAGTAAGCTTATCTTCAATGTGTAAATTAAATGTGTTTTTTTTTCACAATAGGACAATATATATTTGCTGGATTCATATCATTGTATATTTTCAGACGTATTTTAATTTTTGAATAAAGATTACATAATTTTTGCGGCCCCCCCTCTGCACTAACTCCGAGGACCCCCTAGGGATCACGGACTCCCTGTTGAATATCTCTGATCTATCTATTGTCTCTTATCCCATTTCCTGTTTTCTGATTGGCTCTGTTTCTTCATTTCTGTCTGTCACCTCATCACATTCTCCATCCTTGTTGTCTGCCCCTGTCTTCATCACTTCCTGTGTCTTTTTGCTCCACCATCAATATATCCATCTGCATCCCTCACAGCTTCATACTCTCCTTTCATTCTCTCTCTCTCTCGCTCTCTCTCTCTCTCTCTCTCTCTCTCTCTCTCTCTCTCTCTCTCTCTCTCTCTCTCTCTCTCTCTCTCCTCGCTCTCTCTCTCTCTCTCTCTCTCCCCCTCGCTCTTCTCCACGGAAGTATTTTGATGCTGAATGCTTTTCAGCAGGCTCTTCCAGTCCATCCCACGCCTGGATTGCTCACACACACACACACACACACACACACACACACACACACACACACACACCCAAACAGGTTACACTTTACTTGAAGGTATCTACATAGGAGTGACATGACACTGTCATGAACATGTCATAAACATTATAAACAAGTCATAAACATTTATGACATAACGCTTCTGTCATTAAGTGTCATTCAGTTTTTGTCATGACAAGTTAGGGTTAGGGGTTAGGGTTCATGTCACTCTTATGTAGATACCTTCAAGGGTTAGGGTTAGGGGTTAGGGTTAGTTATTGTTACCCACAAACATATCCATTTCTTAACACATATCCCCATCCTAACCCCACACCCATCCCAGCCTAAATTTGATTGTGCTTGCTTCCATTCTCCTCAAACTCTCCAAATTTGTCACTGCATGCATCGGCGGAGCGAGGGGATGGCGTGGAGAGCTCTGCTCCACTTCTTCCTCCTGACGCTAATGTGAGTTTGCAAGTCATCTGTCACGGACGTAGCGCACAGCCACCCTCTGTCTGAGAGCTAAAGGTACATGGAAGGGAAACTCCCGTGCATGTTTCAGTCTGAGGGGGAAAGTAAGTAGGATTGTAGGATGCATGGGTATAAACCTTAGTGATCCCACATGCACAGAACTTGCAGCCCCTGTCATTGAAGAAAACCTGCAACACACACATACAAGAAAAGAGGAAAGCATGCGCATGAGGTGTTGTACATGAAGTCATACAGATTGACAAGTAATTCATGGATTGAACAGTTTTGATGATGTCATCCTGTATCATCAGGACATACAGGGGAATCAAATTCCCTGACTCACAGCAGATCACGCTGCATTATAATGCTTCTTATGGTGATATTTATGTCCTCTGGTGAAGAGATAGACCGATTATTGGCCCTGCCGATTATCGGGATGTTTTGTGTTTGCAGAGTATCTGTATCTGCATTTTATTTGCCTGATAACAGATACAGTTAATTAATTAAAAAGTGCACTACCTTGGCTCAGCTACAGCTCTGTGTCTGTCCCTCTGCTTCTGTTTCACGCACCACAGTGTCTGACTTTATGTCCCGCCCACAACACTATTGGACTATCTTTTACTGTGTAGTATGTTGAAAGTTTCTCATTTATTAAATAATTGCTTAAAGCATCTAAACAAAGTTTTGTGTTGGAGTTTGTAACATTCTGAAATGTTAATTCTAACTTAAAGATTTTCATTTTCATTGTAAATGCATATCAGCTCCAAACACTGGTTTCATCGGTTTGATTAACTGAGCTACAAGTAAGTTAATAGGCAATTGTGCAGCTTGTATTTACAAAAAGTTTACAAAAGTGATCATTTTGTTACTGACAGACTCAGATTAATATTCTAAGTGTCTACAGCACAGGTGCTTTATTTCCCCCCACCCTGTATTTATGTGAGCCCACAAATATATTTTATTTGAGTATTTTGAGTAATGTAGACACACTGCAACTGCTACGGAAATCACAGTGCGTTCTAAGATTTCTGACTCTGTTAACCTTTTTTTTTTTTTTTAGAACTATGGCACACCGGCAAGTCTGAGCCAAACTCAATATTGATGTAGTGGAATGAATAAACGCTCCATTGTATACACCTAATTTAGAAAAGAAAATCAATGACGTGTATGGGTGTGCAAAAGCTTTTATTTATTTGCTAAACAAATACAGTCCAGCAAGGATGAACAATGTTCTGTAGCTATATTTAGGCGACCATTTGTCCTCCACCAAAGAAAAAGTCTCGCGTTGACTCTCTCAGTGAGCCTTTACTGCAAGACTTATTTTCCTCAGACTAAGAATAAATAATGATGCCAGCGGGGTAAGAGATTTGTAGTTGTTTCCAGTGTATTATCCATTATTTCAGTCATTATTTTACATTTTAACCCTCGTATTGTCTTCCCGTCGACTGTGCACTTGTTCTCCAGTTTGGTTTGCCTGTTTATAAAGCATGAAGTAGCCTATAAATGATCACCCAATTCTGTGTTACATCTTTTTGGCCAACTTCATAACTTATTACCCTAGTTTTACACTTCTTTATGGAATTGATGGTGAATAAATCTCATTTACATGAAATTACGCCTAATTATTGAGTAAAATAAGCAGAAATTAGGAATTATCTTGACCAATAGTTAAGGTCAGAGAAACATATGTTTATGGATGATCACAGATTTTCTCCCGGGTAGACCATAAACGTAGTGGTCATCAATTAGCGTATGGAACCATCCATGTTATTTTTAGGAAATTTGGTTGAAAAGAAAGCCATATTTCTGATATGGAAACTTTGAAAACAGGTCAAATTTGACTCGAGGACAACAGGAGGGTTAAGTAAAGTTTTCTGCTGCAGATTTCTTCACTTTATAGGACATCACAGATTGCTGTAAATGACAAGTTCAGATGGAGATACTCCAGCATTTTTGTTCCATTTTATTAGCATAGAATTATAAGGTATTATCTGTCTTTCATTTATTAATTAAAAATTGAGCTCCATCTTTCTATCATTGGACGGAATAGTGCTTTTAAAAAAACAGTTTTTGAAATGAGATATTCGCACAGAAAGTACATACTAGTTTCACCAGCTGGTATCATAGTTCTTGGACGCTCGAGATCTCAGAACTACTCTTTACTCATAATTTAGCAGCTAAGATTCTCGGCAGCCGAAATCAATCTGGCATCCTCGGCAGATTACATCTGAGTCATTATTAATAATGAGCTGCATGGCCGGGACACGCAGCTTTGCACGTTCATGGATCTGCTCCTCTGCGAGCGCAAACACAGCCATGAGTATGAGCGTCTTGCTCTGGGCAATTTTTTCATCAGCAGCCAATTAAGAACAAACTTATGTCTAATAGGAAAACGAGTGGAAACATCTTCTCTTTATTACAGTGATACAGTCTTCTGAATCTACTTTATATCTCACATTGGAATTGAGGCATTGTCCTCCTTAACCCTTGTGTTGTCCTCGGGTCAAATTTAACCCATTTTCAAAGTTTTTTAATATCAGAAATATGCAATGTCGAAATAAGCGCCGAAAATGTTGAAAAAACAGACAAAGCGTTGGGAAAGCATTAGGAAAAGTGTATTTCTTTTGGAAAAAAGTGACAAAAACAATGATAAAAACTTCAAAAACAAGTGTTTTATTTCATGGTCGATGTAAGACAACACAAAGGTTAAACTACAAAAAAAGTCTTCACAATTTACATTAACATAAATGTTCAAAAGTGCATTCATGGCCAGATGTATGGCAAAAAAATAAATGTGCATTTTTATTCTATTGCCCCCCCTGCTGTACATGGCAGTTTCAGTAATTCCCAAGACACTCTATAATTGATTGGTCTACCAACAGAAATTATTTGGGGATTTATGATTAACTATTTTCTGACAATCCATTTTCTAGAAAATAGTTGTTGGATGTATTGATAATGAAAACAATTATTGGTTTCAGCCTGACAGTACACAATGAGATAATAATAGTAATCAAGGAGAACAAAGTTCAAACAATTTGATTACACAACTTTTAAAACTATTAGCACGATATATAAACTACAAAAAATGAAGGTCATAAAACTAGATTTTGACACAAAGTCTCTCTACAGGCCAGAAGACGGGGGATGGAGGACCCATCATGCTTGATATTATATTTGTAATGTAAATGTGCAAATTTCAAACAAATTATCAAATTATGTAGAGCCTGATATGGAGTAAACCTGGGTCTGGGGGTCTTGGGCCTTGGTTCGGACTGAAAACAGGGACCAGGTACTATGTCAATTTTTATTTGTATAGCACCTTTCATTACACGTAAACCCAAAGTGCTTTAAAAGCATAGACATTAAAAACAAAGCATGAATAGAAATAGGAATACACAAGTGTGACCATACAAATTCACACACACACACACACACACACACACACACACACACACACACACACACAAACACACACACACACACACACACACACACACACACACACAAAGAAGATCATGGACCACCAGCTAACCACTTACATACTCACCCTCATACTACTCTCACACATAGCAGACTGTCCACAAAGAGTTGTAGAAAAATAGAAAGCAATGTAAGTGGAAGCTAAATAAAAAAGCAAATAAATTATTATTTTAATGATTCAAAGACGCAGAGATAAAGTTGAAAAGAGAACAGTAGAAGAGCATTATCACAATACCAACATTTTAACTTTGGCACCAAATCATGGCTAGATTATGAGGCCTTGGGCAAAAATAAGCTGCTAGGCCCCTATCGACCCTATTCCTCCTCCTTACCTTGTAATGTGTACAGCTTGTTCTACGGTGTGATACTAACTAGCCTCAAATTTGCCATGTGGCTATTTGACTAAAAACAAATCAAGTTAGGAATATGCAAAATATAAACACAATAAAGGTCTCAAAACTAGATTATGACATGACAAAATCATTAGTTAGATTGTTAACCCTCCCACAACATCTGGACACAAGTGGTAAAGGTGAATAATAAGATGAACATGTGTTTGGATGCTCTCCCTACCACATTTTTATAATAACAGCTTAACACCTGAAGTATTAGAAATTGTCAATTGCTCGATTGCTCTCTTCAGTCAGGTATATTTCCTGCAGCACTTAAAACAGCTGTCATTAAACCACTTTTTCCATTGAACACAATGTATTTTATTTTTAAACACACTGCACACTGGCAGGGACAGGGGTTTCTAAAGTGCACTTTCTGTCCTTGAAGGAAAATTTAAGTGGTTTTGAAACCGTGACTTTTTCAAACCGCGGAAACCGTTAACCAGCCCATGCCAACCTGAGAGGCCTGAAGGGGTTGTGATCAGTGAGAAAGTCAGAGATATACTGAGGAGCTAAACCATTAAGTGCTTTATAGACTATTAGCAGGATTTTGAAAGTGATTCTGTATTGCACCGGGAGCCGATGAAGTGATTTGAGTACCAGAGTAATGTGTTCAAATGTACGTGTACATGTAAGGACTAAATAAGAGATCTTTAACAGGGAACAGGGACCCCTAAAGCTCTGATCCTAGAATCGCCCCTGGTGAGCGTACAACAACAATATTTAATTTTAAAACTATTCACATTTTGGCTGGACATATCTTTTTACATGTAATGGAGTTTTGTCAGAAAGGTGCAACAGGCTGCGGCACTTAGCCCCAATGCATTTATTTCTATAGACATCAATCAGCTCGCAAATATTTAGCTTCAAAAAGCTCAGTCATTTCCTAAAAAGACTGGTCGCTGTAGTTTTTATACAAACAAACAGTAGGATATAGCGCATTTGTTGTGGACTATTTTCAGCGGCAGATTTATTCACATTTAGTGTCCTAGTGAGTATTTGTGGCAGCAGGATGTGGAATTGAGTCAAATAAAGTACAGTGTGTGTGTGTGTGTGTATGTGTGTGTGTGTGTGTGTGTGTGTGTGTGTGTGTGTGTGTGTGTGTGTGTGTGTGTGTGTGTGTGTGTGTGTGTTTTAATGGTAATGAAGGAACATGTCACCCAGTTGAATAGTGTGGCTCACTGATGTGATTTTGACAACAGTGGAGCTCTATGGCACAGAGGAAGAAGATATATCAGGCTTTGATACAAACACACTACTTGTAAGTAGATACATTCCTTGGTTTGGGTATTTTTGTGGGGAAAAAACATAGAATATCACCAGCCTCCTCCTTTAAAAATGTAGCCTATTTTCCAGACGACAACAGACGTGTCAAACCTTGACAAGAGACTATTTGGCTCGAGGGTCTTTGACAGATGCTTGGAATAATTGAATTTTAGGGGGCATCCCTAATAACTTTAAAACTAATAGGGTGAGAGACTTGATTCCAAATCCTAGGGGGATGTTTAGTAGGGTCAAGTCTGACTCGGAGAGAACTGTTCATTGGTTGAAAGTTGTTGTCTTCAAGTAGCGTCTGGTCTTTGAGCACTTTTTTTTTTTTTTTTTAACTGTTGAACTCGACAGGAAGGTTGAGACAGAGACAGATAGGAACAGCAAGTGAGGACAGGCAAGGGGGCAGATGAGGAGAGCGGAGGCAAAATGTCTATATAGGCTGGTACTAATGGGTTAAATCTGTTTAAATGTTTATAAAGATGGTCTCTGAGGAATGTAAGACAGGCAGGGGAGACGGACAGCTCGTTCACAGACACACACACACACACACACACACACACACACAGACACTCAAACAGACAGAGGGATGAGAGACAAAGTAGCGTGTTTGTTGATGGGGGATTTTTCTTCTTTAAATGAAAACGGCAGAAATGTATCGCTCCCCACTGCTCCGCGTGGAATAATTAAGGACGGAGATGCAAAAGACTCCTTAATTAGATTTTTTAATTATTGAGGATTCACTTCTCCTTCTATAGTGGCCCAATTAAGAAAGCTCATCAAAAACTAAAGAGATGAAGAGAGGCCTCCTTCTCTCACCTCCCCCCCCCAGCCCCATCTTGTCTTCTTCTTCCCTCTTCCCCACTCTCTCATTTGACAAAAATGGACTACCTGTGCCTCCGTTTGATAGCTTGTCCTCGCTGATGAGCGAGAAATGGAAGGGACTCTCGCCGACTTTAATTAACTTGCTTGTTTTCGCGGCCCCGGTGAAAGTAAAGAGAAAAGGAGGGAGAGTGGAGAGGTGGAAAAGGGAGAGGTAAAATGCGGCGGTTGGCGTGCAGAGCTTTCCCTTTCATGATAATGAGTCTAATGATGGTGGAGATGGCATGAAGGTAATTTG
Source organism: Sander lucioperca (assembly GCF_008315115.2). NCBI lineage: Eukaryota > Metazoa > Chordata > Actinopteri > Perciformes > Percidae > Sander > Sander lucioperca. Next base: position 1,335,593 of record NC_050192.1, on the reverse strand, counting down.
ACCATCGTTCTCTTTTCGGAGCGGCTGGAGTTGGCTTTGTTCTCCCTCTGATGAGGAGACACTTCAGAGAAAGAGAAGTTTGAATGAAAAGACTGAATGAGTGACAAATCCAACTTCTTAAAGTCCCTACCGTTGGCGCTGCATGTTTTAGCCCATTAACTACAAATTGTGTTTAGTTTGCGTTACTGCCAACCGTTTTCTGAAGCATTCTATCAGTGTTTAGACTGATTTCCTTCCTTGCAGGCAGCCATTGGTTTCACTTCATTTCAGGAAGCTATGAAAATCAACTTGCAGAAACTAGCTAATCCATCAGAGTGAGCGTTTAGTGGCCTTCGTTTTACGCTGTCATCATGTGGTAGTGTGGTTGAAAGCGGCGACCATTTTGAAGAACACACCCTGTTGGTGTGTTCGAGGACAGTCTGACTTTCAAGGTGTGAGAAATGGCCTGAAAGCCACGCAATAAGCAAATATAGACGCTGTGAAAATGATGAAGATTCTGTGCTATTTTGTGCATTGAAGAGGCTGCAGTGTGGCTGCCAACTCTCAAAATCTTGGGTATTGGAGTTTCATTAAATGCTCAAGAGGAAAACGAAAGCATGGGCCATTTTTTTCAAATTCTTCAAATCAAAGGTTCCTGAGAAGCAACCTCCTGTGGTTGTGTGAATAATGACTGTCCTCCCTCAGAGGCAAAGGCATCACTAGTGTAATATTACACAGTCATTAAAAAGCCCTTACACTCTTTTCACACAGACTGCATTTTACCTCTCATGAGTTATTAATTTCAAATCAATTTAGTTTGGAGTTCAATGATGTAGTTGAGTAGAAAACAACTCTGTTCTTCCATTTCCTGCACACAATTAGAATGAAAGATGTACAGCATAGACGTTTTGGCAACAGCGTGGAGTGTCACCTGCCGTCTCGACCACAAACTTCACGTTAGCATCATGCTCGCGTGGCGACAGCGTTCATGCAACACTGAGGCGAGTGTCTATACTGGCTGCATCTGGTCTGCCAATTTTAAAGCCTCGAGCTGCAGGGCAGGGAGGTTTTGGCGATCTGAGCAGAGTTCACGAGTGGCAGTAATTGTACAGTGTAGGTTACAGTTTGTCCATAAACAAACACTGCAGCTCCTCGATGCCCAAGAAGCTCCCGGGTCTTGCTTCGCTAGCTGCTGGGCAAAAGTCAAGGGAGAGTCTGGGATTACAAACCGTAGCAGATTGTGCTGCTCTCTGGCTCTGGCAAAGTGTAGATAAATATATTTATTCAGGCCGTTTTTTATAGTTCATGGCATCGCAGGGCACTGCAGGGCTTAGCAGGGTGTAGCGGGGCGCGGAGCAGTACAACGGCGGCAGCTGCAACCACCGATTGAGGTGCCACACTAATCCAAGGAAAACTGCGAGGCAAGAAAACATAAGGACTCTGGGGAATAAGCTCCCCAAAGCTAAGTTAGTAACAAGCATTTCTGGGGCTGAGTGCACACAGATGGAAAGAGAGAGGAGAGAGGAGCTCAGTGGGTCAGAGCTTTGACAATGCAGTTTGCCTTCTTCAGAGCTCGCGAAACGTCACCCCATGGAATAAAGTCTATGCTGCATATCATGAGTCATGAGCATTAGAGCACACCTTTGCTACAGGTTTGAGTGTCAGTGTGTGTTAGTTGGAACTTTGTTCTGCTGAGTCTTGGAAGACAGCGCGTATGTTTATTTCAACTATCCTTTCACTTCTCTAGTCTTTGAATCAGTATTGGTCCGTGGGGTTAGGGAGGAGGTTGAGGTAGTCGGTTGGGCATTCAAGGTGTCTGACTTGGGCACCACTGTGGTACGCATCATGCGTTCATTTGTATCAGCTATGACCATGAGCTTTGCCTAACCTTAACCTTTTTTTTTCAGACCGGAAAATATACAGCTGCCAAAGATGCTCAGTGTTCTAGATACCTCTCAGTTAGATACCTTTCTAAGTCAATTTCCGTAGTCTACGAAAAATAGTTCAAACCTGGCACCCAGGTTGCTCAGTTGGCCATATGAAGAGGTTCATTCCTCGGCGCAAAGGGCCCAGGTTTGGAATCCGACCTGCGGCAGTTTCCGCAATGTCTTCCCCCTCTCTCTCCCATGTCATGTCTGAGCTGTCCTGTTGATTTAAGGTGGACATTTCTAAATAATAATAATTGAAACCAATTGCAGACTGAAGGGAAGGAAATGAATGTAGAAACACATGGTATGCTTTGGAATACTGTTGGAGGTAATGTAATGTCTGCACAGCTTGTAGTCAATGGGCTGTAACATGGCGCACCGCCGGTGTGTTCCTTTAGAGATGTAAAGAGACAGAGAGACATACAGTTGGGAGTTCATGCTTTTCTGGGCCTCCTCACCAGAGCCCACACTAAATTAACATTGGATTCACTTTGAGACTCCCAAATCCCCCCCGGGCCCTGTCCTCTCCTTTCTCTCCTCTCCTCCACCATCCCTTCATTCCTCCATCTCCCACCTCCATCCCTGTAGCACTTGCATTCCCACAGGACCCAAATAAAGTAGCCTACGAACACTGAGCATTAATAAACGGGTACTTAAGGGGGCTGGTGGAGGAAAGAAAAAAGAAAAAAATTGTCCTACTTTAACACTTGTCACTTTCCCACCCTCTCACACGCACCTCCCACCCCCACCCCCTTCTGTTTTTTTCCTGTTCTTCTCCAATTTCATCTTCTCCTCCCTCCTAAGTGTCTGCCAGTCTATAGCCCTGTAGCTGAATAAACAGTTATAAAGGGAGGAAGAACAGACGAGAGGACATTTACTGTGTCGTTTCCCTGGAGGAATTTCTCTTTAAATTACCTGTTAAATGGCCTCCAGGGGCAGGACTTCAATGTGCGTGGGTGTGTGTGTGTGTGTGTGTGTGTGTGTGTTTGTGTGTGTGTGTGTGTCAGCATTTGTGTGTGCCTGTGTGTTATGGCACGCTACGGGGCATTTTCCTCCATTTCACACATGCCTTCCTTCCCCGAGGCATGTGGCATTGTCGAGGAGAAAAACTGGATTAAAGTGATTCTGTCCGTATGTTCCTTCTCGCCTCAGTCACTCTCTTCTTGCCTCTACATACTCTTACACACACATACACACACACACTGCTCCCCACCTCTTCTTTCCGTCTCGCCAGTTCATCAGCGAGCGGTTATGTTCGGTGTTTGACCACAGAGTCAGGGGAGTCGGGATGCCATGGACACTGCAAAAAGTGTCCACGCCCGGAAGTCATATCGTCTCTTTCTGCCTTTCTCATCACATGCTTGAAAGCAGCAAACGAGAGGACTCTTTCTCTAAATACAGTTTGGTTTATCGCAGCAATTTTTGCACAAACAAATGTGTTCACCGTGAAACAAGGCAGATTAACTTCGATTTATCTGCTCGCATTAAAATGAGCCTTTCAAGCAAGATAAACATGTTGATGCACCGCAATTAGAGACATTGTCTCACTGATTTTCTTTAGAGAGAATGCTGACAAACACACATTTGCAGACTCTGACAGTGTTCACAAAATCTGTGGCTGTGGATTTACGAAGACACCTCCGCAGATTTCCCGCAAATTTTAAACAAATTTAATAAAAATTGAATTAAAACTGAGAACGTTCACACCTCTCCACCGCAAGCAAACATGCAGATATTTATTGTCGATCACCACTGAAAACTGAAGAAAAAAACAGAAGAAAAATCTGCAGATTCCGTTTTGGTCTGCTAAAGAGGTTCCTTTGTTTGCCGGTTAGCTTTCAGTACCCGCCGGCTGTGGCTGCAAGAGGAAGAACGCTTGTCCACTAATCGGAAGGTCGGTGATTTGATCCTTGGCCCTTGCCGTCTATCTATCTATCTATCTTGCACCCGGCGCAGCGCAGCACAAAGCAAAGCCCGATGCACAACTGTCTTTGCTAGTTTAAGACCGACGCAGTTGTCAATTTCCCGTCCAGCGCCCACGTCGTTTAAATAGCAAATGCACCTGCGCCCATCTGTGCGCCCACTGGCATGCTGGTCTTACAGGGAGGTGTGTTCAGGTGCATTCTGGGCGTGCTGGTCTTACAGGGAGGTGTGTTCAGGTGCATTCTTGGCGTATTGCTATCCTGAGGCAGCAGGAAGCGATCGCGCCATTGACCAACAAAAACCTGGTCTAAAGTCAATAATGCAGCATTTCATTGTTATTTTAATAGCAAATTAGTCAAATGCGCCAGGCGCTTCACGTCGTGCGCTTAGATCGTTAAAATAGGGCTCTACATGTTGAAGTGTCCTTGCCGATCCTCGCCATCGGTGTTGTGAATGTTTACCTGATGAGCAGGTGGCACCTTGTTTGGCAGCCTGTATGGCCTATTTTTCTTTTACAAACTTTTTTAACCCTCCTGTCGTCCTCGGGTCAAACTTGACCCATTTTCAAAAAGTTTCCATATTTTAGAAATTTAGTTTTCTTTCAACCAAATTGTCAAAAAAATAACGTGAATGGCTGCATAAAAACGCTCTTCACAAGAAAAATAAATGATCAGTTCACTACTTTAAATTTTATAGTATTTTGGCTGATATTTGAGAAGTTAGTTGTTCATTTTCATGTTCTATGCTATACCTAAACAGGAAGCTTCCTTGGCGTTGCGATAGCTCTAACATGTCTTGATGCTGCAGTGCATATTCTGGTCTGCTGTGATGGATTTCTCCCTGTTAATTGCTGAATGTCAGTGATCTAGTATTTCTAGTGTGGCTCTGCTGGAAATGTCTCAGAAGAACGTTGTGTTGTTTGCCAGTTAATTACTCATCCCAGCCAGTTTCTTTTTAATCAAGTGCTTCAAGTGTTTTTGGGAGGATTTTCCCTTTAAATCTAATCAAATGGTCTGTTAAAATGGGTAGTTTTCCAAGAACTGATTTGCATTTGAAATGAGAGCAAGAATTTGAGTTGTTGTCTCAATGAAATTGTTATCGATTCTTTATTTCTAACTTAATACAACATACGGTGCATAGTTTCTTGCACAACATTATTCGAATTAAAAACAAGGAAGACAAATTGTAAACAGGTCAAAGGTTCAGAACTCCATTTCGATGCGGTTGTACTGTGAGCAAGATATTTTTTGCAGCGTGCTGTGACCACAGGACAGGCTTCATCCTTTCCCTCGAGGGCAGATCGCTGCTCCGTGTCCCTTCTGCCACGTTGGCATCAGGCTAACAGTTCTTGCCACTTGCCCCCACCCCATCCCGGATGCAGGAGAGGGAGCCATCCTGCCACCCCGCCTTCCACCTCGCTGCCCACCCAACACCTCCTCCACTTCCCCCCCCGAACAAGCCACCAACTCTGGGTGATCTGGCTAATCTCCACCATTCACACACTGAAGTGCAGAAGACCGGAGGAGAGGGTGGGGTGGGGTGGGTTGGCGGGGGGGTGGGGACTCCCTCTCCCTTCCTTTTTTTTCTATTGTCTTTCTGTTCGTTTTTTTTCTCCTCTCCCCTCGTTTCCTCCTCTCCACCGGAGAACTTTGAAATAATTTGCGTCTCGTGGGTTTTCTACACATTCTAATTTCCAACTAAATGGGACATCTGTTTGAGAAAAGGAAGATTTGCCACGGTTGCCAAGGCAACTATCACTCTGAAAGGAAGGGGGGGGGGGGGGGGGGGGAAAGGAAAAAAAACAGCTTTTATGGACAGAATTAGACTTTGGTGGAATATTATCCCTGCAAGACAAACAGCAGCGGGGCCTGTTCTCCTTTTCTCTTTCTCTCTTCCCATCCCTCTTCATGTCATCCTCCCTCTCTGTCTCTTTATCGTCTCTCATTCCACTTTCCCCATCTCCCACTGTCTGTCTGTCTGTCTCTGGGCTCTTTTCTCTTTTCTCGCACCCTCATGTCCCCCTCCCCTTTTCCCTGTTTCCCTTCCTTACCCTCTTTTGTCTCTCTATCCCTCATGCTGCAGCATCATCAGAACTATCATTGTGAAATCTGCCTCCAATTAGAGGCCTAAACCCCACTGTCCAACCCCCAGCCGCCCACCCGTGACAGCTTTTCCGCTGTCTGAAATATTCTCATCCGTGGTGTTGAAGCCCACCTCACACTCCCTGGTAATTGGTCATTATTTAGAACAGGAAGGGACAAATGTGCTTTCCCCAGCGCGTCTAAATGCAAGTTAAACGGCCCTTCATTATGCCTGCGCTAACAGTAAGGAATGGTGGTGTGCGTGCGTGCGTGCGTGCGTGCGTGCGTGCGTGCGTGCGTGCGTGCGTGCGTGCGTGCGTGTGTGTGTGTGCGTGTGTGTGTGCGTGTGTGTGTGTGTGTGTGTGTGTGTGTGTGTGGGGGGGGGTCTTGGCAGTTGTGTAAAATGTCACATGCTGCAGTCCAGACACGACAAGACAATGTGGGGAAGGATTTCTTCCCCTTCCCTGTTTGAAGGCAGGAAGTCTGAAAGTTGGAAAACAGGTGAAGCGCCGCTGAGTCTGTTTGTATTAATTTTAAAAAATCTGCTGTGTGCCCAACCTGAGGAACGAGCCGAGGGGAATGAATTGGGTTGAGAGAAAAAGCGAGAAAAAAGAATAGGGTTGTTTTCTGTTAAAGGTGCAGTAGGTAAGACTTATAAAACTAACTTTCTGTCATATTTGCTGAAACTGACCCTATGTTCTAGTAGAACTACATGAAGCAGGTAATTAAAAATAAATCCAGCTCCTCTGGCACCACCTATAGCCTGGAGTGAGATTTGCAAAAATCCACCACTCCCTGTTCAGATGCACCAATCAGGGCCAGGGGGGGTGTCTAACTGCGTGTCAGTCACTGCTCATGCACACGCATTCATTCTCCCTTGTGGGGGGAGGGGCTTAGGAGACCGTTTTGGGCTTTAGCAGAAAGGGGGGAGGGACTGAGAAGTTGTCCATGTTCAAATTTTTTGCCGTCATTTTTTGACAGTCATTATCACTGTCGATATAGTTAAAGAATCGATCTATGGCTGCAGCGGTGCTCGGCATAACAATCCATTTGATACTGTGCATTGCACAAGACACTGGAGCTGCTTTACCTGCTCCAACACAAACCTCAAACCAGTGCTTGATTGGAATAAAAAAGGTGGCAGTACTTGAAACTAGCAGAATGCATAGCAGAACCTCACAAATCATGCACAAGCAATATTAATGTGAGAAATATAGTTACAATATTTCCCGAGGCATTTTTCCCCCCGCTTTGTTAGAAGCACTATGTGTCAGTGGTTCTTAGCTCAATTGATATCCAAGTGCAAGAGTCGGAGTGGTGCCCCAAAACAGCTCTTGAGGAATATATCATGAAAATTTGCTAAAGTAATAATACTGTTTAAAACATCAAATCTTGTCAGCTGTAAAGATTGAAGCAGCTATGGACTTAAGGCTATGTTGATAGACTTCAACCTTTATTACAACTGAACATGTCAATATTTTACAACAGTGAGGTTTTCAGGTTTCAGTAGCCCTGTGATCCAGAAGCCTGCAGGCAGATAAAGCGTTGTAACCTGTTTGGTTCAGGTCAAATGGTTTAGATCCACACATTCTCACTCCCATCGCTTAAAATACGGAAGCTTGGTCAGGTGCCTCTTTGGCGTTGTTATTGACGCTAAAAGTCTTTAGCGTCATATCTAAACGCGCTTTATCTAAACGCGCTGGGTCAGGACTATTGGTGTCACTTTTGACGCAGTTAGTTTTAGGGCAAGATGGTAGGTGGGCTTATAAAAGGTACTTTTACGTGACACGCGGGACAAGAACGGGACAGTTGGGTTTAGGAAAAGAAGAACGGGACAGCTGGGTTTAGGTAAAGAAGAACGGGACAGCTGGGTTTAGGTAAAGAAGAACGGGACAGTTGGGTTTAGGAAAAGAAGAACGGGACAGTTGGGTTAAGGAAAAGAAGAACGGGACAGTTGGGTTTAGGAAAAGAAGAACGGGACAGTTGGGTTTAGGTAAAGAAGAACGGGACAATTGGGTTTAGGAAAAGAAGAACGGGACAGTTGGGTTTAGGTAAAGAAGAACGGGACAGTTGGGTTTAGAAAAAGAAGAACGGGACAGTTGGGTTTAAGAAAAGAAGAACGGGAATAGTTGGGTTTAGGAATAGATCGCGCGTGGGGTCATAAAATGAACGTTTCAGTGACACGCAGGACACAAACCCCGGTCTCCGGGGTTAAATTCCTGTGTTGTGCGGAATTTCGGGCTGTCATACTACTCGCAACCGTTGTCGCTCTTAATACTACGTCATCATCACGCAATGTGGAGCTGCTGCTCTGCCCGGTTCGTTCCATACATACGCTGAGGGGTGCTTATTGCGTCGTATCTGACGCTGAGAGCCACTGCCCAAGTGTCCGTATTTTACGAGTTGGGAGTGAGAATGGGTTTTTTGGTTAGTCTGGTGTAAAAGTAAAGCAGTCAATCAATCTCTGGTACAGACATCCGAGGTGGGAGGTGGGACTTGGTGCGGTTTAAATCAGACTCTTTGTTTGTGGCGTGAAAGCAAAGCAGACCAACCACAATATTTTGTGATAGTAGATATGTGATTTTAACATGAATTTAAAAGCCAAACTACTATTAACTCAGATGATAGGAAAGCAATCTCTCAATGTACTGCCTGTATTTGTACAAGGTCATTTGGTAACAATGATAGCACATATGTGTACTGGCATCCTTTCTGACACATCAGAAGGTGAAACAGAGTTAAAGCAGAAGTGCAATGGCCTTTGAGACATGTGTGACTCCAGATAAGATCAATGATCAGATTCAATAAAGTGACCTGATGTCAGTCACCAGGATTTGATTTCATGTGGATCCATGATTGTGCAGGATGACATCACCATACCTGTCCAATGAATGAGATCCCTGTCAGCCTGTACCGCTTGCTTTGTTTGAAATAATTCAATTCAAGTTTATTTATAGTGTCAAATCATAACAGAAGTTATATCAGGACACTTTAAAGATAGAGTAGGTCTAGACCACACTATAATTTACAGAGACCTAACAATTCCCCCCAAGAGCAAGCATTTGGTGCAACAGGTCTTAGGCTCTTGGTGGGCGGCCATCTGCCGCTGCCGGTTGGGAGTCAGTAGTCGTGTTTCCATTCAGCCTTTTTTGATGAGCATTTTGAAGTATCACATTACACAGTAGAGAAGCTGAATGGAAATGGCAAGAATTGATAAAGCGTCCTGAATTGCGCAAAAAAGGTTTTACACTCGCCTGAGGTGTTTTTTTGCTTTTGTGGAAAGAGTTAATGTGCTAAATATAGAAAAGATATGGAAAAGGCTTGGCCCAATTAGTTCTGACGTAGCAATGGACTGATCAGCTGTTTCGGCTGACGGCATCTTCCCGGATATAACGTGTCTTTGTCTCCGACAGCATGAAACATGGCCAATACTAGCTGACACAAAAGAACAATTGAATCTTGCCCAATTGGACCAAATTCTGAAGACCTCTGTCCATTTTTCTCTCGGGGTTAGATGGTTTTGTTTCTGGAACTCCTTCTACTCTGTTACTGGTGGATTACAGCCATGCGTAGCCTATAGCGCCACATTTTTGAACAAACTACGCTACTAGTCTAGTCTTGAATTTCCCCTTGGAGATCAATAAAGTATCTATCTATCTATCTATCTATCTATCTATCTATCTATCTATCTATCTATCTATCTATCTATCTATTCCCTTCAAACCAGTTGATGGAAACGTGCCTAAGTCACATTTCTTTTTTGCGATATTTCAAACGTTCCCTTAAAATTTACCTGACAATTGAATGGAAACGCCGCTATTGTGAACATGAAGCACACCAGAACTAAAAGACAGCAATGTACCAAACCAAAGGTTTGACGGTATAAACGCCTCACCTCGCAACATATTTTGTCATGTGGAGAACTCTATGGTTTTATCTAGGGCTGAACGATTAATCGTTTTTAAATCGAAATTTGAAAGAATGCGATTAGCTAATCGTAAAGACTGCAATTAATCAACTGTGAATATTTAGTTGAATGTTTGGCGTAACATATGGTTCAACATATTTTATTCCTCTTTTTATTATTATATCTACTGTTTTTTCACAAGATGCTGGAATAATGTTACATATCACAGATTGTTGTTGATTGTCAGTGGATTTATTTTTTATGACTTTATTTAAAATGATGGTAGAAGTTGCATTATGTAGATGCTGCTATTGAACTGAGGCAGATCAGACATTTCACTTTACAAGAAAGTACCAATATTTTTTTTTATTGGAATTGTTTTTTATTATTATAACTTTAGCTTTTGTGATAAATGTTCTGTGTTTGACTCTTCAACGTTCCATGCTTATTAAAAGAAAAACCCTTCATATCCATATTCTCATCCTTGCATAAGAATATAGAACCGTTTTGATGGTGTCTCATGATATAATGCTCCATGACATGTTTTATCTGTTACAAAGTGAATATTGAACTTTAGCTTAATTTTTATTTATTTTTTTATCGCAAATCGAATCATAATCGCAATATCTAGCAGAAAAATCACAATTAGATCTTTTCCCCAACTCATTCAGCCCTACTTTTATCCAAGAGAGTCTACACTGAGTTGAAGTTAGTTTAAGGTTGGTATTGACTTCTTGTATCTGTGTACCTTCAATTATTAGAAGTATGTATGCAGTGACAGTACTCAGTGGTGAGCACAGGCCCAATTCAAGCCCTGCCCACACACCTCATTCTACTGTCCCCAGTGCCCACACACACGCTTGAATTAGGCCTCCTGTGTCGCCTGTGCAGCTCCAGGTAACTCCAAATGACACAGCAACTCACCCACCTGCTCTGTCAGCACACATACTCTCATCCACACACGCTGCAGCCTACACCTGCTGTACCGAGGGAGGCTTACGCAGGGCTGAAACCATGTGCTCTGATCCGGCCCGCCTTCATCCCCTGCGCATCCAGCACACATCCCGAGCCTCCGCAGATTCTCCTGCGCTCATCCCCTCTTCCTGGTTATGTTTGTCCACCCATCTGCCTGTCTTCAGATCCCTCCCTCCTCCTCCTTCCACCCTCCCATGCTCACATTTTCACACTCTCCTCCCTGAGAAGATTTTTTTTTTGTTCTTTTCAGAATTCTTTTACACACTCCACTTCGGCCGATTAGCGCGTCGTTAACTTTTTTTCCATGTCGCCGTTCCCCCTTCCCAGTGAGAGTCGTCTCCGGCGGGAGCTCATTATCGCCGGGCATGAAGCTGACTGCCAGGGTCCCGGCTGATTTGTCACATCCCAGTTCCCTTCCGCCGTCGAGCCCAGCAGATTGGGGGTGTTGTTGAGTGGTGTATGTCAGTGTGTGTGTGTGTGTGTGTGTGTGTGTGTGTGTGTGTGTGTGTGTGTGCGTGTGTGCGTGTGTGTGTGCGTGTGTGTGTGTGTGTGTGTGTGTGTGTGTGTGTGGGGATGGAGAGAATTGTATAGAACTGCCTGCTCTGGGGAGCATCGCAAAGTGTTTTTCTACGGCCTGTGCTTGTTACTGTCTTGTTTCTTGACAGTAACTCTTGTCGGCAGAGAGGGACGACGGCAAGTCACGTTGCGCGTGTATCGAGCATTTCCCTGTCATGTCGCTGGTATTGTTTACAGTAATTCATGCAGTTTTGTTTATGGCTTTGTATTGTACTGTGAAATGGAAATTGCGCCCTGGCAGTGCTTCATCCACTTACAAGATGCATGAGATGTGGTGGAGACTGGGGGAGGAGGAAATCAGCAACACAGGCAAAGATTTATGACTCAAACAGACAGTTTTCAGCATGTTGGCTTCATCAGTGTGTGTAGATCAATTCATCTAGTAGTCTGACAATGGTTTGACTTAAGTATTCTGTGGCAGCATCGTATTTCTCTGAGTTGTAGATTGAAATAAGGATGGACAATGTTAACATTGCATTGAATCTAACCACAAACCATGTTTCTGGGATTAGTTTTGTATTGTATGGCTCCTGCAGGCTTTAGTATCCTTGAAAGTTGCTGGATTTGACCAATTAAATTAACGGTCGTAAAGCTAAATGAATAGACGAATGAAAGGACAGCCTCAAGTGCTTGATTAAAAGTCATTCAGGGGTAATTCATAATTGCGCCTAACCAGTCCAAACAAAACATTAAGGCCTCACTTCTTCCCAACCCTCTGATGGAGGTTTGATTCTGCCTCATCTCAACAAAAACAGACCAATTTGAGTCTTTATATGTCAGCAAACATTGAAAAGTCTGAGTTTGGTTGAGTGTGAGTAAGTGTTTTTTTTCCACAAGTAGATTTGCAAGGTATGATCGAACCTAATCAACTCATTAGTGGTCCTCAAAGTGGGGTCCAGGGACCCAATGACATAACTGCTGAATTAATTTAAATGACCAGTTGATCCCAATTAGAGTATTATGAGAATCACTCTGCTACTTTCTCCTTTTGCTGACTGGTAGAATATAAATTAGAGACTCGACTTACAGTCAGTGATAGATATACTATGGTGGTAAATAAGAAGGTGGGACACAGCTGGGTTACAAACCGCCTTGGGGCCTCAGAACTCAAGGGCCCCAGGACACTCCAGCCTCACTGTGTGGCAAATGATTTCTGCCAATTTAATTATAACTTTGTTTGTGAATAGGTCCAACTGACATGAAAGGGCACTTGGTGATTTAATTAAGGTGACCCACCTTAATTAAGTTGACTTGCCCTTGGTCTATATCAACGACGATTCATTTAGGGGATTGCTCGGGTGCTGCCGGAAGATCTGCCGGATGTCCCTCATTTTCGGCCAGATGTCCGTCCCCTTCCTCTTTCTTTGTGTTGGCGTTCTAAACTCCGGTGGATTTCTGAGGACTATGGTTAACTGCTCCTCAGATCTCTGCAGGGTAAATCCAGACAGCTACCTAGACTATCTGTCCAATCTGAGTTTTCTGTTGCACGACTAAAACTACTTTTGAACGTACACATGTTCTAGTTCTAGGCTGGTTTTTAAAGCAGAGTTTTGAGCCAAAGGCGCTCTCCATGCACACAAGTGTTTTTAGCTCCAGTAGAAGAACTGATCTCCGTTTAAAGTAACACAGCCAAACCCCATATCTCATAAACATCCTTGTATACTGGGCATTCGCGTGCCGGGGTAAACAGAAGTCATCATACGCAGCAGAGAACGAGACGTCATGACCCAATCAGGCGGTGAAACATTGGCGTCAGAAGTATAAATCAAGGTTAACCCGTCAATTAATGCACTGAGATCTGTGAGTGATAAAGTCACACGTTTGCTTTCAGCATCAGCCAGCAGCGATTCCCACTCATTGTCCATGTTTACTCAGTTCTTATATTACTTACACTTTGAACAAAGTCTGTGTATTTCGTTTATTTTCCTTCCAAGCCGAACTTCACTAGCCTGTAGCGTTAGCTGCTAACATTAGCCGCCATGCAGAGTAGCCTTCCTCCCTCGACGTGCAGAGCAGTGAAATCCTCTCAACGAAAACAAACTCAGATATGTAGCTTGAACCGGGTGGAAACACCAAAATGTATGTTGCACCCTCAGAATGAACTGCCAGGAACACGTCCATCTTCATTTTGCAACGTGACGTCAAGACCCAATCAGGCGGCGAAAACATTGCCGTCAGTGTCGGAGTTGCCAAAGGTCTCCATTTGCGACTTGCGAATTGAGACTACAACACAACCCCGCAGATTCCAAACCAACACGGGGTCAGAAGTGTTTTCCAATTACTCCGGTTTAGGGGCTCTGAAACGCCAGAGCAGGGGGAATGGGAGGTATAAACGTAGCAATGTAAATATAGCCTTAGTCAATTTTCCAAAGACTATAGACAGAAATACACTTGTGATATCAATGTGTTTGAAATGATGCATGAAGCTCCTAGAATCTCCCGTCTGATGTGATGCTTGTGGAATATAATACATCAAATATTCTTATATACTTCAGTTTTATTATATATACTTCAGTTTCTATATGTTGCTCTCACTTAATTGCATGCACACATATCTCTTCTCTTCACCTATTACAGGAGATAGCAACAGGATGTAGCAACAGGGGGTCCGAGCAGGGAAGTATCATAAAACTGGTTTGAAGTAGGTTAAAGAACATGTCGTGCCCTTTTGACCCGAGCCTCAACATATGGTGTAGCCTATAACGTATGTGTGTGTGTTTGAACCCCAATAAAAAGGGCGGTAAGAGGAAGAGAGATCAGAACTCACTTGGTTAGTGCAGGCTGAGGAGCCTGTAAGAAGAAGTGTTGTTCTCCTTCAGCTGAAGCCTATTGTGTGTTTAACTTACTGTGTCTGTGAAGTTATTACTATCTATTACAGTGAAGAAGTCCTCACCTGGGAGTGCACCTTAGAAGCACAACATGCTGCAGTCATAAAAACGTTTGATTCATGTGTAATGTACCTTCACTGAAGGATGGCTCTGTCGCTGTCTACAGTTCAATACTAACTCAACAAACAGTTTGAACACACTCCCTGTAGGACCAAATCTTGTGAACCGAGGGTGCGTGACACGAAACCCTTGGCTCTCCTCCTGACATCAGACTTGGATAGAGAGCAAAAGTGGCTGGTTAGAGAGAAAGATGGAGAGGGAGTGAGTGTCAGAAATGCAGAAGAGAGCAGGAACAGGGGACCTCCACTATTCATCTATCACTAATCCTGTGAATTATTCCTTCCCTCTGCTTGCCCGGCACGATCCCACATGCCCCTCTTTGTGTCCGTCTTTGCTTTTGCTCCTCATGTCTTTGTTTGGCGATGTTGTGTCTCCTTTCATTTCAGGTTTTTTTTTTCCCCCGTCTTCCTTTTCCTCCACCGCTTGCTCTGCATCGTTCTCTTTGTCTGCCTATCTATCATTCCTCATCCCAGAAGCCTCCCTCTATTCCTTTTTTCTTCTTTTCTACACACACCCTCCACCCCTCTATAACAACTTATTTTATTAAAAAAACAGGAAACATCCAGGAGACTGAGACCTGCCAGGTGTGTCTGTGTGTAATTGATGCTGGCCTTGAGGTGTGATATTTCAGCGTTTCAACAAACAAGCAGATTTTACAGCCTTGGGGATGGATGGATGGATAGATGTAAAGGAACGATGGATGGACAAATGAGAGGAAGTTGGTGTGATGGCTGTGCGGTTTTTGGAGGGAGGCAGCTGCCAGTGACAGCAATCACTTGGGGAATGGATAGGGAAAAGAATCTGTGCTGTTTGAGAAGAGGAAAACACATTATTCACAAATGTTTTCAGCCGGAGAGTTTTTGTTCATTTCCTGTTGACAGAATATTAGATGATATTGAAGCTCCTCCAAAAAGGGTTAAAGGATCATTCCAGTTCCTATTGGTAATAATGGCATCGTACCGAGTTAAGTAGTGAGTACATGTACAATGCCATCGTGCTCATTGTATCTGGTTTGTTATGTCCATATACAAACTGAAATGTTGAATGTCTATCATTCCCAATGTATTATCTAGTGCACTATATTCTCTGTCTTCCATTGTATTTGTCCCAATTCTTAGGATGAAATGTATGCACTATAAACCTCAAAATTAACAGTAGGCAGTGTCCACGGCACTTTCTACTGACAATCCCACAATGCAATGAACAGTGTTGGGGAGTAACAGAATACATGTACCGGCGTTACGTATTCAGAATACAAATTATGAGTAACTGTATTCCGTTACAGTTATAATTTAAATAGTTGGTATTTAGAATACAGTTACATTGTTGAAATCAATGGATTACATGACGATACTTGTGTTTCACGAGTTTATTCACTCTCTGAATAAATTAAGGCAACTACATGCATTTCCCAGAAGCCCCAATATGAAAACGAAAAAATTTGCTATTTGTGTGATCACTGATAGAGAGATGAAGCCGGAACTGACACAACAGAGCCAGGGCAGGAATGTGTTTCTATCTTGGAAATTCAAACAGCACTTCACATTAAAGAAAGAGAAGGGAGAACGAAATATAACTGTGCAGTGCAACCTCTGCTTGCCAGCAACCAACCTCCTTTCAGCGTCCAAATTACTCCACCTCCAACCTGAAGAAGCATCTTAAAGTAAGTTTTTTTTTAGCCAAGGGTAGTCGTCTGCTGTAGTTTTACTGGTCACCTTGCTATTTTACAGTTGACGTGCGACTTTACATTCTCCTATGTGCTGATTTACTATCCCCAGAGCCGTTGAAAGACTGACTAGCCCTGTTTGACATGTTAGCTAACGTTAGCTAAAATTAGCTCGTGGTAGCTTAGACTGCAGTTAGATTTTTGTAGTATGCAGTTCGGGACTACAAATACAACAATCTATCTGCTTGTTCAGGTACACATTCAGCCAGTTGGAACAGAAGAACACACCAGAATAGGACTGTTTAGTAAGCTGTATGTGATGGCCACATTCCTACACTTATAAAATGGAATTCAATGTGGAAGTAATCCAAGTATTCAGGATATGTTACTCAGATTGAGTAACATAACGGAATATGTTACAAATTGACCCTTCGCTAAGCCACACCCGAAAACCGCCACAGGCCAATCGTGGCTTAGCAACTGAAACTAGGTGCGGGAGGTCTGTCAAGCTTACAAGCAAGGGAAACATCTGATCAAATCTGACACCCGGTATCCTAAATGTTTGGATGGGGTGCTGGAATTTTTTCCCTTCCCGAAACCTAAAACCCAAGGGGAGAAATGCCGGGCGTGGATCAAGCAGTGTGGGAGGCCCCATTCACAACTAAATGTCGACAGGATTAACAAAAACACATACGTTTGCTCCAAGGCAAGAACAAGCTAATGTTAGCTAGCTAGCTAACTCAGCACAGCATTGCTTGGACATAATGACGGTTCTTTGTTCATATATTTGAACGTAAAATAAGATGATTAAAGGCAAGACGGAGGCTCACTGACATACTTTAAAATATATTTCAGCATTTTGTTAATCGCTAAAAATATAAGCAGGAGAATGTTATCATTGCAAAGTGGTCAGGCTAATGTCTGGTGTTTATTCTACAAAACTTATGGATAAGATGTTTGATTTATAATTATTAGATTATTTTCAAATTCCACTTACCCTGCTGTGCATGAACATAGCTGTTCCTCAATTTGTGTGTTTCCCATTTGAATAGTCAGCGTATGAGGCGGCTCACATTATGGCATGACCTATAGGCTTTAGCTTCAATTTTGATGAAATTATTCTCTAATCGGTTGCATATTATGTCGTGAATATATCCCTTGAATGCATACTGCAGTCCCTTTTGTCTTGCTCTCTCAGATATTTCACCTGTTTGCCAAAAATTACTAATTATCTCCTTGGGAATGTCTGACACCGGTGCATACATACTGTAATAGACGTGCCAGGCACGAAAGCTTGTCAGGCGTAGCGACAGTAACTAAGGAGGGCGGGGCTTAGCGAAGGGTCAATTACATTTTTGGGCATGTATTCTGTATTCTGTAACGGAATACGTTTTGAAAGTATCCTTCCCAACACTGGCAATGAAACATTAAAAATATTACATTCATCAGTGTTGATGCAAAGGGATGATGACTTATAAGTGTCCAAAATCTCAATTTACTGCTTTCTGTAGAGCAGGGGGTTTAACGTTGTGACACTGTGGGCCTCCATCCAAAATGAAGACAACTGTGCCCCGGAGACAACTGCGGAATGTAAAATGTTGCAATGGAGTGAGTTACGCTGAGGGCTAGAACTTAAACCCCTTCTTTATTTTGCCTGTATTTATTAACATTTTGGCAAATTGTGCCTATTAAAAGAATGCCAAACTAGACATATTTGACTAAGTTTTGACTCCGAGGAAGTTTTAAACACCTGAACAGCCTCCATGAGCTGTGTGTTGGTAAAGCAGACGAATTAGCTGCCAAACTCCAATAACTAACTTTCTGTTGTTTTTAGAACACCAGCATGCACCTGTCTCTTCCACCTAACACAGTATTGCCTCTTGTCTCCTCCTCCCTCACAGTTATAGACTAAACAACCAATCAATTTACCATACACATAATCAACAGGTAAATCGATGATGTTACAGCCCTGAAATGGTGTGTTTGTTTGATGAGATAAACAGCATCTGCCTGTGTGATATACTATACAGCGCGCACACACACACACACATAGCACACACACACACACACACACACACACACACACACACACACACACACACACACACAC